>NW_027311307.1:0-30919 GCF_047496795.1 Chiloscyllium punctatum | reverse complement strand
GGGGGAGAGAGAGAGAACCGGCAGGGTAAGGGTTATAACCGATATAACCGATATAACCAGGGTTATAATACAGGGGGGGGAGAGAGAGAGAACCGGCAGGGTAAGGTTATAACCGATATAACCAGGGTTATAATACAGGGGGGGGGAGAGAGAGAGAACCGGCAGGGTAAGGGTTATAACCGATATAACCGGGTTATAATACAGGGGGGGGAGAGAGAGAGAACCGGCAGAGTAAGGGTTTATAACCGATATAACCGATATAACCGATATAACCAGGGTTATAATACAGGGGGGGGAGGAGAGAGAGAACCGGCAGGGTAAGGGTTATAACCGATATAACCAGGGTTATAATACAGGGGGGGGAGAGAGAGAGAACCGGCAGGGTAAGGTTATAACCGATATAACCGGGTTTATAATACAGGGGGGGGAGAGAGAGAACCGCAGGGTAAGGGTTATAACCGATATAACCGGTTATAATACAGGGGGGGGAGGAGAGTAGAGAACCGACAGGGTAAGGGTTATAACCGATATAACCAGGGTTTATAATACAGGGGGGGGAGAGAGAGAACCGGCAGGGTAAGGGTTATAACTGATATAACCGATATAACCAGGGTTATAATACAGGGGGGGGAGGAGAGAGAACCGGCAGGGTAAGGGGTTATAACCGATATAACCGATATAACCGGTTATAATACAGGGGGGGGGAGAAGAGAACCGACAGGGTAAGGGTTATAACCGATATAACCAGGGTTATAATACAGGGGGGGAGAGAGAGAACCGGCAGGGTAAGGGTTTATAACTGATATAACCGGGTTATAATACAGGGGGGGGAGAGGAGAGAGAACCGGCAGGGTAAGGGTTAGTAACCGATATAACCGGGTTATAATACAGGGGGGGAGAGAGAGGAGAACCGGCAGGGTAAGGTTATAACCGATATAACCGATATAACCAGGTTATAATACAGGGGGGGGGGAGAGAGAGAACCGGCAGGGTAAGGGTTATAACCGATATAACCGATATAACCAGGGTTATATACAGGGGGGGAGAGAGAGAGAACCGGCAGGGTAAGGGTTTATAACCGATATAACCAGGGTTATAATACAGGGGGGGAGAGAGAGAACCGGCAGGGTAAGGGTTATAACCGATATAACCAGGTTATAATACAGGGGGGGGGAGAGAGAGAACCGGAAGGGTAAGGGTTATAACTGATATAACCAGGTTATAATACAGGGGGGGGAGAGAGAACCGGC
Organism: Chiloscyllium punctatum; assembly: GCF_047496795.1. Classification (NCBI taxonomy): domain Eukaryota; kingdom Metazoa; phylum Chordata; class Chondrichthyes; order Orectolobiformes; family Hemiscylliidae; genus Chiloscyllium; species Chiloscyllium punctatum. The sequence goes on along the minus strand of NW_027311307.1, from coordinate 29,669 downwards.
AGGGTAAGGGTATAACCGATATAACCGGGTTATAATACAGGGGGGGAGAGAGAGAACCGGCAGGGTAAGGGTTATAACCGATATAACCAGGTTATAATACAGGGGGGGGAGAGAGAACCGCAGGGTAAGGGTTATAACCGATATACCAGGTTATAATACGGGGGGGGGAGAGAGAACCGGCAGGGTAAGGGTTATAACTGATATAACCAGGTTATAATACAGGGGGGGGGAGAGAGAACCGGCAGGGTAAGGGTTATAACCGATATAACCAGGTTATAATACAGGGGGGGGAGAGAGAACGGCAGGGTAAGGGTTATAACCGATATAACCGGGGTATAATACAGGGGGGGAGAGAGAGAACCGGCATGGGTAAGGGTTATAACAAGATATAACCGATATAACCGGGGTATAATACAGGGGGGGGGGAGAGAGAACCGGGCAGGGTAAGGGTTATAACCGATATAACCGGGTTATAATACAGGGGGGGGGGGGGGAGAGAGAACCGGCAGGGTAAGGGTTATAACCGATATAACCGGTGGGAAATAGGGTTAAAATAGGGGGGAAACAGGAGTATAATACAGGGGGGGAGAGAGAACCGGCAGGGTAAGGGTTATAACCGATATAACCGGGGTATAATACAGGGGGGGAGAGAGAGAGAACCGGCAGGGTAAGGGTTATAACCGATATAACCAGGGCATAATACAGGGGGGGGAGAGAGAGAGAACCGGCAGGGTAAGGGTTATAACCGATTATAACCAGGGTATAATACAGGGGGGGGGGGGGAGAGAGAACCGGCAGGGTAAGGGTTATAAACCGATATAACCGGGGTATAATACAGGGGGGGGAGAGAGAACCGGCAGGGTAAGGGTTATAACCGATATACCAGGGTATAATACAGGGGGGGAGAGAGAGAACCGGCAGGGTAAGGGTTATAACCGATATAACCAGGGTATAATACAGGGGGGGGGAGAGAGAGAACCGGCAGGGTAAGGGTTATAACCGATATACCGGGTTATAATACAGGGGGGAGAGAGAACCGGCAGGGTAAGGGTTATAACCGATATAACCGGGTTATAATACAGGGGGGGAGAGAGAACCGGCAGGGTAAGGGTTATAACCGATATAACCAGGTTATAATACAGGGGGGGGAGAGAGAACCGGCAGGGTAAGGGTTATAACTGATATAAACCGATATAACCTGGTTATAATACGGGGGGGGGAGAGAGAACCGGCAGGGTAAGGGATTATAACTGATATAACCGATATAACCTGGTTATAATACGGGGGGGGGGAGAGAGAACCGGCAGGGTAAGGGATATAACAGATATAACCGGGGGAAATAGGGTTAAAATAGGGGGGAAACAGGGGTATAATACAGGGGGGGGAGAGAGAGAACCGGCAGGGTAAGGGATATAACCGATATAACCGGGGGAAATAGGGTTAAAATAGGGGGGAAACAGGGGTATAATACAGGGGGGAGAGAGACAGAACCGGCAGGGTAAGGGATATAACAGATTTAACCGATATAACCGGGGTATAATACAGGGGGGGGGGGAGAGAGAAACCGGCAGGGTAAGGGATATAACAGATATAACTGGGGGAAATAGGGTTAAAATCGGGGGGAAACAGGGGTATAATACAGGGGGGGGAGAGAGAGAACCGGCAGGGTAAGGGATATAACAGATATAACCGGGGGAAATAGGGTTAAAATAGGGGGGAAACAGGGGTATAATACAGGGGGGGAGAGAGAGAACCGGCAGGGTAAGGGATATAACAGATATAACCGATATAACCGGGGTATAATACAGGGGGGGGGAGAGAGAACCGGCAGGTAAGGATATAACAGATATAACCGGGGGAAATAGGGTTAAAATAGGGGGAAACAGGGGTATAATACAGGGGGGGGAGAGAGAGAACCGGCAGGGTAAGGGGTTATAACAGATATAACCGGGGGAAATAGGGTTAAAATAGGGGGGAAACAGGGGTATAATACAGGGGGGGGAGAGAGAGAACCGGCAGGGTAAGGGATATAACAGATATAACCGGGGGAAATAGGGTTAAAATAGGGGGGAAACAGGGGTATAATACAGGGGGGGAGAGAGAGAACCGGCAGGGTAAGGGATATAACAGATATAACCGGGGAAATAGGGTTAAATAGGGGGGAAACAGGGGTATAATACAGGGGGGGAGAGAGAGAACCGCAGGGTAAGGGTTATAACAGATATAACCGGGGGAAATAGGTTTAAAATAGGGGGGAAACAGGGGTATAATACAGGGGGGAGAGAGAGAGAACCGGCAGGGTATGGGATATAACAGATATAACCGGGGAAATAGGGTTAAAATAGGTGGGAAACAGGGGTATAATACAGGGGGGGGGGGGGGGAGAGAGAACCGGCAGGGTTAGGGATTTAACAGATATAACCGGGGGAAATAGGGGGGAAACAGGGGTATAATACAGGGGGGGAGAGAGAGAACCGGCAGGGTAAGGGATATAACAGATATAACCGGGGGAAATAGGGTTAAAATAGGGGGGAAACAGGGGTATAATACAGGGGGGGGGAGAGAGAGAACCGGCAGGGTAAGGGGTATAACCGATATAACTGGGTTATAATACAGGGGGGGGGAGAGAGAACCGCAGGGTAAGGGTTATAACCGATATAGCCGGGTTATAATACAGGGGGGGGAGAGAGAGAGAACCGGCAGGGTAAGGGTTATAACCGATATAACCGGGGTATAATACAGGGGGGGGGGGGAGAGAGAGAACCGGCAGGGTAAGGGTTATAACCGATATAACCAGGGTATAATACAGGGGGGGGGGAGAGAGAGAACCGGCAGGGTAAGGGTTATAACCGATATAACCGGGTTATAATACGGGGGGGGAGAGAGAGAGAACCGGCAGGGTAAGGGTTATAACCGATATAACCGGGTTATAATACGGGGGGGGAGAGAGAGAGGACCGGCAGGTGTAAGGGTTATAACCGATATAACCGGGTTATAATACAGGGGGGGGGGGGAGAGAGAGAACCGGCAGGGTAAGGGTTATAACCGATATAACCGATATAACCGGGTTATAATACAGGGGGGGGGAGAGAGAGAACCGGCAGGGTAAGGGTTTATAACCGATATAACCGGGTTATAATACAGGGGGGGGGAGAGAGAACCGGCAGGGTAAGGGTTATAACCGATATAACCGGGGTATAATACAGGGGGGGGGAGAGAGAGAGAACCGGCAGGGTAAGGGTTATAACCGATATAACCGGGTTTTAATACAGGGGGGGGGGGAGAGAGAGAACCGGCAGGGTAAGGGTTATAACCGATATAACCGGGTTTAATACAGGGGGGGGAGAGAGAACCGGCAGGGTAAGGGTTATAACCGATATAACCGGTATAACAGGGGGGAGAGAGAACCGCAGGGTAAGGGTTATTACCGTTATAACCGGGTATAACAGGGGGGAGAGAGAGAACCGGCAGGGTAAGGGTTATAACCGATATAACCGGGTTATAATACAGGGGGGGGAGAGAGAGAACCGGCAGGGTAAGGGTTATAAACCGATATAACCGGGTTATAATACGGGGGGGAGAGAGAGAACCGGCAGGGTAAGGGTTATAACCGATATAACCGGGTTATAATACAGGGGGGGGGAGAGAGAGAGAACCGCAGGGTAAGGGTTATAACCAATATAACCGGGGTTATAATACAGGGGGGGGAGAGAGAGAGAACCGCAGGGTAAGGTTATAACCGATATAACCGGGGTATAATACAGTGGGGGAGAGAGAGAACCGGCAGGGTAAGGGTTATAACAGATATAACCGATATAACCGGGTTATAATACAGGGGGGGGGGAGAGAGAGAGAACCGGCAGGGTAAGGGTTATAACTGATATAACCGATATAACCGGGTTATAATACAGGGGGGGGAGAGAGAGAACCGGCAGGGTAAGGGTTATAACCGATATAACCGGGTTATAATACAGGGGGGAGAGAGAGAACCGGCAGGGTAAGGGTTATAACCGATATAACCGGGTTATAATACAGGGGGGGGAGAGAGAGAACCGGCAGGGTAAGGGATAAGAGATATAACCAGGGGTAAAACAGGGTATAATAGGGGGAAACAGGGGTATAATACAGGGGGGAGAGAGAACCGGCAGGGTAAGGGATATAACAGATATAACCGGGGGAAATAGGGTTAAAATAGGGGGGAAATAGGGGTATAATACAGGGGGGGGCAGAGAGAGAACCGGCAGGGTAAGGGTTATACAGATATAACCGGGGGAAATAGGGTTAAAATAGGGGGGAAACAGGGGTATAATACAGGTGGGGGAGAGAGAGAACCGGCAGGGTAAGGGATATAACCGATATAACCGGGGAAACAGGGTATAATAGGTGTAAAACAGGGTATAATACAGGGGGGAGAGAGAGAGAACCGGCAGGGTAAGGGATATAACAGATATAACCGGGGGAAATAGGGTTAAAATAGGGGGGAAACAGGGGTATAATACAGGGGGGGAGAGAGAGAACCGCAGGGTAAGGGTTATAACAGATATAACCGGGGGAAATAGGGTTAAAATAGGGGGGAAACAGGGGTATAATACAGGGGGGGGAGAGAGAGAACCGGCAGGGTAAGGGATATAACAGATATAAACGGGGGAAATAGGGTTAAAATAGGGGGGAAACAGGGGTATAATACAGGGGGGGAGAGAGAGAACCGCAGGGTAAGGGTTATAACAGATATAACCGGGGGAAATAGGGTTAAAATAGGGGGGAAACAGGGGTATAGTACAGGGGGGGGAGAGAGAGAACCGGCAGGGTAAGGGATATAACAGATATAACCGGGGGAAATAGGGGGGAAACAGGGGTATAATACAGGGGGGGGAGATGAGAGAACCGGCAGGGTAAGGGATTTAACAGATATAACCGGGGGAAATAGGGTTAAAATAGGGGGGAAACAGGGGTATGATACAGGGGGGGGGGAAGAGAGAGAACCGCAGGGTAAGGGTTATAACAGATATAACCGGGGGAAATAGGGTTAAAATAGGGGGGAAACAGGGGTATAATACAGGGGGGGGGGAGAGAGACAGAACCCGCAGGGTAAGGGATATAACAGATATAACCGGGGGAAATAGGGTTAAAATAGGGGGAAACAGGGGTATAATACGGGGGGGAGAGAGAGAACCGGCAGGGTAAGGGATATAACAGATATAACCGGGGGAAAAAGGGTTAACATAGGGGGGAAATGGGGGTATAATACAGGGGGGGGGGGGAGAGAGAGAACCGGCAGGGTAAGGGATATAACAGATATAACCGGGGGAAATAGGGTTAAAATAGGGGGAAACAGGGGTATAATACAGGGGGGAGAGGGAGAGAGAACCGCAGGGTAAGGGATATAACAGATATAACCGGGGAAAAAGGGTTAAAATAGGGGGGAAACAGGGGTATAATACAGGGGGGAGAGAGAGAACCGGCAGGGTAAGGGATATAACCGATATAACCGGGTTATAATACGGGGGGGGAGAGAGAGGACCGGCAGGGTAAGGGTTATAACCGATATAACCGGGTTATAATACAGGGGGGGGAGAGAGAACCGGCAGGGTAAGGGATATAACCGATATAACCGGGTTTTAATACAGGGGGGGGGGAGGAGAGAGAACCGGCAGGGTAAGGGTTATAACCGATATAACCGGGTTATAATACAGTGGGGGGAGGAGAGAGAACCGGCAGGGTAAGGGTTATAACCGGTATAACCGGGTTATAATACAGGGGGGGGGGAAGAGAGAGAACCGGCAGGGTAAGGGTTATAACCGATATAACCGGGGTATAATACGGGGGGGGAGAGAGAGAACCGGCAGGGGTAAGGGTTATAACCGATATAACCGGGTTATAATACAGGGGGGGGAGAGAGAGAACCGGCAGGGTAAGGGTTATAACCGATATAACCGGGGTATAATACAGGGGGTGAGAGAGAGAACCGGCAGGGTAAGGGTTATAACCGATATAACCGGGTTATAATACGGGGGGGGAGAGAACCGGCAGGGTAAGGGTTATAACCGATATAACCGGGGTATAATACAGGGGGGGGGAGAGAACCGGCAGGGTAAGGGATATAACCGATATAACCGGGGTATAATACAGGGGGGGGGGAGAGAGAACCGGCAGGGTAAGGGTTATAACCGATATAACCGGGGTATAATACAGGGGGGGAGAGAGAGAAGCGGCAGGGTAAGGGTTATAACCGATATAACCGGGGTATAATACAGGGGGGGGGAGAGAGAACCGGCAGGGTAAGGGTTATAACCGGGGTATAATACAGGGGGGCGGGAGAGAGAACCGGCAGGGTAAGGGTTATAACCGATATAACCGGGCTATAATACAGGCGGGGGGGAGAGAACCGGCTGGGTAAGGGTTATAACCGATATAACCGGGGTATAATACAGGGGGGGAGAGAGAGAACCGGCAGGGTAAGGGTTATAACCGATATAACCGGGTTATAATACAGGGGGCGGAGAGTGAACCGGCAGGGTAAGGGTTATAACCGATATAACCGGGTTATAATACAGGGGGGGGAGAGAGAGAACCGGCAGGGTAAGGGTTATAACCGATATAACCGGGTTATAATACGGGGGGGGAGAGAGAGAACCGGCAGGGTAAGGGTTATAACCGATATAACCGGGTTATAATACAGGGGGGGGGGGAGAGAGAGAACCGGCAGGGTAAGGGTTATAACCGATATAACCGGGTTATAATACAGGGGGGGAGAGAGAGAACCAGCAGGGTAAGGGTTATAACCGATATAACCGGGTTATAATACAGGGGGGGGGAGAGAGAACCGGCAGGGTAAGGGTTATAACCGATATAACCGGGTTATAATACAGGGGGGGAGAGAGAGAGAGAACCGGCAGGGTAAGGGTTATAACCGATATAAACGGGTTATAATACAGGGGGGGGGAGAGAGAGAACCGGCAGGGTAAGGGTTATAACCGATATAACCGGGTTATAATACGGGGGGGGAGAGAGAGAGAACCGGCAGGGTAAGGGATATAACCAGGTTATAATACGGGGGGGGGGGAGAGAGAGAACCGGCAGGGTAAGGGTTATAACCGATATAACCGGGTTATAATACGGGGGGGGGAGAGAGAGAACCGGCAGGGTAAGGGTTATAACCGATATAACCGGGTTATAATACGGGGGGGGAGAGAGAGAGAACCGGCAAGGTAAGGGATATAACCAGGTTATAATACGGGGGGGGGAGAGAGAGAACCGGCAGGGTAAGGGTTATAACCGATATAACCGATATAACCGGGTTATAATACGGGGGGGAAGAGAGAGAACCGGCAGGGTAAGGGTTATAACCGATATAACCGGGTTATAATACAGGGGGGGGAGAGAGAGAACCGGAAGGGTAAGGGTTATAACCGATATAACCGGGTTATAATACAGGGGAGGGAGAGAGAGAACCGGCAGGGTAAGGGTTATAACCGATATAACCGGGTATAATACAGGGGGGAGAGAGAGAGAACCGGCAGGGTAAGGGTTATAACCGATATAACCGATATAACCGATATAACCGGGTATAATACAGGGGGGGGAGAGAGAGAGAACCGGCAGGGTAAGGGTTATAACCGATATAACCGGGTATAATACAGGGGGGAGAGAGAGAACCGGCAGGGTAAGGGTTATAACCGATATAATCGGGTATAATACAGGGGGGAGAGAGAGAACCGGCAGGGTAAGGGTTATAACCGATATAACCGGGTATAATACAGGGGGGAGAGAGAGAACCGGCAGGGTAAGGGTTATAACCGATATAACCGGGTATAATACAGGGGGGGGGAGAGAGAACCGGCAGGGTAAGGGTTATAACCGATATAACCGGGTTATAATACAGGGGGGGGAGAGAACCGGCAGGGTAAGGGTTATAACCGATATAACCGGGTTATAATACAGGTGGGGGGAGAGAACCGGCAGGGTAAGGGTTATAACCGATATAACCGGGTTATAATACAGGGGGGGAGAGAGAGAACCGGCAGGGTAAGGGTTATAACCGATATAACCGGGTTATAATACAGGGGGGGGGAGAGAACCGGCAGGGTAAGGGTTATAACCGATATAACCGGGTTATAATACAGGGGGGGGGGAGAGAACCAGCAGGGTAAGGGGTATAACCGGGTTATAATACAGGGGGGGAGAGAGAGAACCGGCAGGGTAAGGGTTATAACCGGGTTATAATACAGGGGGGGGGAGAGAGAACCGGCAGGGTAAGGGTTATAACCGATATAACCGGGTATAATAAAGGGGGGGGAGAGAGAGAACCGGCAGGGTAAGGGTTATAACCGATATTACTGGGTATAATACAGGGGGGGGGAGAGTGAACCGGCAGGGTAAGGGTTATAACCGATATAACCGGGTATAATACAGGGGGGGGGGGAAGAGAGAACCGGCAGGGTAAGGGTTATAACCGATATAACCGGGTATAACAGGGGTGAGAGAGAACCGGCAGGGTAAGGGTAATAACCAATATAACCGGGTATAATACAGGGGGGGGAGAGAGAGAACTGGCAGGGTAAGGGTTATAACCGGGTATAACCGATATAACCGGGTATAACAGGGGGGAGAGAGAACCGGCAGGGTAAGGGTTATAACTGATATAACCGGGTATAATACAGGGGGGCGAGAGAGAGAACCGGCAGGGTAAGGGTTATAACCGATATAACCGGGTATAACAGGGGGGAGAGAGAACCGGCAGGGTAAGGGTTATAACCGTTATAACCGGGTATAACAGGGGGGAGAGAGAGAACCGGCAGGGTAAGGGTTATAACCGATAAAGCCGGGTATAACCGATATAACCGGGTATAACAGGGGGGAGAGAGAGAACCGGCAGGGTAAGGGATATAACAGATATAACCGATATAACCGGGGTATAATACAGGGGGGGGGAGAGAGAACCGGCAGGGTAAGGGATATAACAGATATAACCGGGGGAAATAGGGTTAAAATAGGGGGGAAACAGGGGTATAATACAGGGGGGGGGAGAGAACCGGCAGGGTAAGGGTTATAACAGATATAACCGGGGGAAATAGGGTTAAAATAGGGGGGAAACAGGGGTATAATACAGGGGGGAGAGGGAGAGAGAACCGGCAGGGTAAGGGTTATAACCGATATAACCGGGTATAACAGGGGGGAGAGAGAGAACCGGCAGGGTAAGGGATATAACAGATATAACCGGGGGAAATAAGGTTAAAATAGGGGGGAAACAAGGGTATAATACGGGGTGGGGGGGGAGAGAACCGGCAGGGTAAGGGTTATAACCGGTATAACCGATATAACAGTGTATAACAGGGGTATAATACGGGGGGAGAGAGAACCGGCAGGGTAAGGGGTATAACCGATATAACAGGGGTATAATGCAGGGGGGAGAGAGAGAACCGGCAGGGTGAGGGATATAACCGGGTATAACCGATATAACAGGGTATAACAGGGGTATAATACAGGGGGGAGAGAGAGAACCGGCAGGGTAAGGGATATAACAGATATAACCGGGGGAAATAGGGTTAAAATAGGGGGGGAACAGGGGTATAATACAGGGGGGGGAGAGAGAACCGGCAGGGTAAGGGATATAACAGATATAACCGGGGGAAATAGGGTTAAAATAGGGGGGAAACGGGTATAATACCGGGGGGAGAGAGAGAGAGAACCGGCAGGGTAAGGGTTATAACAGATATAACCGGGGGAAATAGGGTTAAAATAGGGGGGAAACAGGGGTATAATACAGGGGGGGGAGAGAGAGAACCGGCAGGGTAAGGGATATAACAGATATAACCGGGGGAAATAGGGTTAAAATAGGGGGGAAACAGGGGTATAATACAGGGGGGGAGAGAGAGAACCGGCAGGGTAAGGGTTATAACCGATATAACCGGGTATAACAGGGGTATAATACAGGGGGGGGAGAGAGAACCGGCAGGGTAAGGGTTATAACCGATATAACCGGGTATAACAGGGGTATAATACAGAGGGGAGAGAGAGAACCGGCAGGGTAAGGGTTATAACAGGGCTAAAACAGGGTTAAAACAGGATAAAACAGGGGAAAAGAGGGGGAAAGAGGGTAAAACAGGGTTAAAACAGGATAAAACAGGATAAAACAGGGGAAAACAGGGTTAAAACAGGGTAAAACAGTGTTAAAACAGGGTAAAACAGGGTTAAAACAGGGGGAAAAGAGGGGTATAATACAGGGGGGAGAGAGAGAACCGGCAGGGTAAGGGATATAACCGATATAAGAGGGGTAAAACAGGGGGAAAATAGGGGGAAAGAGGGGTATAATACAGGGGGGAGAGAGAGAACCGGCAGGGTAAGGGATATAACCTATATAATAGGGTAAAACGGGGATACAGGGGTAAAACAGGGTTAAAATAGGGGGGAACCAGGGGTATAATAGGGGTATAATACAGGGGGGAGAGAGAGAACTGGCAGGGTAAGGGATAACGGGTAAAACAGGGTATAATAGGGGTATAATACAGGGGGGGGAGAGAACCGGCAGGGTAAGGGATAAGAGATATAACCGGGGTAAAACAGGGTATAATAGGGTAAAACAGGGTATAATACAGGGGGGAGAGAGAGAACCGGCAGGGTAAGGGATAAGAGATATAACCGGGGTAAAACAGGGTATAACAGGGTTAAAACAGGGTATAATACAGGGGGGAGAGAGAGAACCGGCAGGGTAAGGGATATAACACACAATAGGGGGAAATAGGGTTAAAATAGGGGGGAAACAGGGGTATAATACAGGGGGGGGAGAGAGAACTGGCAGGGTAAGGGAAAACAGGGTATAACAGGGGGAAATAGGTGGAAAGAGGGGAGTAATACAGGGGGGAGAGAGAGAACCGGCAGGGTAAGGGATAAGAGATATAACAGGGGTAAAACAGGGGAAAACAGGGTATAATGGGGTAAAACAGGGGTAAAACACGGGTATAATACAGGGGGGAGAGAGAGAGAACCGGCAGGGTAAGGGATATAACAGATATAACCGGGGGAAATAGGGTTAAAATACGGGGGAAATAGGGTTAAAATACGGGGGAAACAGGGGTATAATACAGGGGGGGAGAGAGAGAACCGGCAGGGTAAGGGATTTAACAGATATAACCGGGGGAAATAGGGTTAAAATAGGGGTATAATACAGGGGGGGAGAGAGAGAACCGGCAGGGTAAGGGATATAACAGATATAACCGGGGGAAATAGGGTTAAAATAGGGGGGAAACAGGGGTATAATACAGGGGGGAGAGAGAGAACCGGCAGGGTAAGGGATAAGAGATATAATAGGGGTAAAACAGGGTAAAACAGGGTTAAAACAGGGGGAAAGAGGGGTATAATACAGGGGGGAGAGAGAGAACCGGCAGGGTAAGAGATATAACCGGGGTAAAACAGGGGTATAACAGGGGTAAAACAGGGGGAAATAGGGTTAAAACAGGGTATAATACAGGGGGGGGGAGAGTGAACCGGCAGGGTAAAGGATAAGAGATATAACCGGGGTAAAACAGGGTATAATACAGGGGGGAGAGAGAGAACCGGCAGGGTAAGGGATATAACACATATAATAGGGGGAAATAGGGTTAAAATAGGGGGGAAACAGGGGTATAATACTGGGGGGGGAGAGAGAACCAGCAGGGTAAGGGAAAACAGGGTATAACAGGGGGAAATAGGGGGAAAGAGGGGTATAATACAGGGGGGAGAGAGAGAACCGGCAGGGTAAGGGATAAGAGATATAACAGGGGTAAAACAGGGTATAAGAGGGTAAAACAGGGTATAATAGGGTAAAACAGGGGTAAAACAAGGGTATAATACAGGGGGGAGAGAGAGAACCGGAAGGGTAAGGGATATAACAGATATAACCGGGGGAAATAGGGTTAAAATAGGGGGGAAACAGGGGTATAATACGGGGGGGGGAGAGAGAGAACCGGCAGGGTAAGGGTTATAACAGATATAACCGGGGGAAATAGGGTTAAAATAGGGGGGAAACAGGGGTATAATACAGGGGGGGGGGAAGAGAGAGAACCGGCAGGGTAAGGGATATAACAGATATAACCGGGGGAAATAGGGTTAAAATAGGGGGGAAACAGGGGTATAATACAGGGGGGGGGGGAAGAGAGAGAACCGGCAGGGTAAGGGATATAACAGATATAACCGGGGGAAATAGGGTTAAAATAGGGGGGAAACAGGGGTATAATACGGGGGGGGAGAGAGAGAACCGGCAGGGTAAGGGTTATAACAGATATAACCGGGGGAAATAGGGTTAAAATAGGGGGGAAACAGGGGTATAATACAGGGGGGAGAGAGAGAACCGGCAGGGTAAGGGATAAGAGATATAATAGGGGTAAAACAGGGTTAAAACAGGGGGAAAGAGGGGTATAATACAGGGGGGAGAGAGAGAACCGGCAGGGTAAGGGATATAACCTATATAATAGGGTAAAACAGGGTATAATAGGGGTATAATACAGGGGGGGGAGAGAACCGGCAGGGTAAGGGATAAGAGATATAACCGGGGTAAAACAGGGGTAAAACAGGGGGAAATAGGGTTAAAGCAGGGTATAATACAGGGGGGGGGAGAGTGAACCGGCAGGGTAAAGGATAAGAGATATAACCGGGGTAAAACAGGGTATAATACAGGGGGGAGAGAGAGAACCGGCAGGGTAAGGGATATAACACATATAATAGGGGGAAATAGGGTTAAAATAGGGGGGAAACAGGGGTATAATACTGGGGGGGGAGAGAGAACCAGCAGGGTAAGGGAAAACAGGGTATAACAGGGGGAAATAGGGGGAAAGAGGGGTATAATACAGGGGGGAGAGAGAGAACCGGCAGGGTAAGGGATAAGAGATATAACAGGGGTAAAACAGGGTATAAGAGGGTAAAACAGGGTATAATAGGGTAAAACAGGGGTAAAACAAGGGTATAATACAGGGGGGAGAGAGAGAACCGGAAGGGTAAGGGATATAACAGATATAACCGGGGAGAAATAGGGTTAAAATAGGGGGGAAACAGGGGTATAATACGGGGGGGGGAGAGAGAGAACCGGCAGGGTAAGGGTTATAACAGATATAACCGGGGGAAATAGGGTTAAAATAGGGGGGAAACAGGGGTATAATACAGGGGGGGGGGAAGAGAGAGAACCGGCAGGGTAAGGGATATAACAGATATAACCGGGGGAAATAGGGTTAAAATAGGGGGGAAACAGGGGTATAATACAGGGGGGGGGGGAAGAGAGAGAACCGGCAGGGTAAGGGATATAACAGATATAACCGGGGGAAATAGGGTTAAAATAGGGGGGAAACAGGGGTATAATACGGGGGGGGAGAGAGAGAGAACCAGCAGGGTAAGGGTTATAACAGATATAACCGGGGGAAATAGGGTTAAAATAGGGGGGAAACAGGGGTATAATACAGGGGGGGAGAGAGAGAGAGAACCGGCAGGGTAAGGGATATAACAGATATAACCGGGGGAAATAGGGTTAAAATAGGGGGGAAACAGGGGTATAATACAGGGGGGAGAGGGAGAGAGAACCGGCAGGGTAAGGGATATAACAGATATAACCGGGGGAAATAGGGTTAAAATAGGGGGGAAACAGGGGTATAATACAGGGGGGAGAGGGAGAGAGAACCGGCAGGGTAAGGGATATAACAGATATAACCGGGGGAAATAGGGTTAAAATAGGGGGGAAACAGGGGTATAATACAGGGGGGAGAGAGAGAACCGGCAGGGTAAGGGATATAACAGATATAACCGGGGGAAATAGGGTTAAAATAGGGGGGAAACAGGGGTATAATACAGGGGGGAGAGAGAGAACCGGCAGGGTAAGGGATATAACCTATATAATAGGGTAAAACGGGGATACAGGGGTAAAACAGGGTTAAAATAGGGGGGAACCAGGGGTATAATAGGGGTATAATACAGGGGGGAGAGAGAGAACCGGCAGGGTAAGGGATAACTGGTAAAACAGGCTATAACGGGTAAAACAGGGTATAATAGGGGTATAATACAGGGGGGGGAGAGAACCGGCAGGGTAAGGGATAAGAGATATAACCGGGGTAAAACAGGGGTATAACAGGGGTAAAACAGGGGGAAATAGGGTTAAAACAGGGTATAATACAGGGGGGGGAAGAGTGAACCGGCAGGGTAAGGGATAAGAGATATAACCGGGGTAAAACAGAGTATAACAGGGTTAAAACAGGGTATAATACAGGGGGGAGAGAGAGAACCGGCAGGGTAAGGGATATAACAGATATAACCGGGGGAAATAGGGTTAAAATAGGGGGGAAACAGGGGTATAATACAGGGGGGGGAGAGAGAACCGGCAGGGTAAGGGATATGAGATATAACAGGGGTAAAACAGGGGAAAACAGGGTATAAGAGGGGAAAACAGGGTATAATAGGGTAAAACAGGGGTAAAACACGGGTATAATACAGGGGGGAGAGAGAGAACCGGCAGGGTAAGGGATATAACAGATATAACCGGGGGAAATAGGGTTAAAATAGGGGGGAAACAGGGGTATAATACAGGGGGGGAGAGAGAGAACCGGCAGAGTAAGGGTTATAACAGATATAACCGGGGGAAATAGGGTTAAAATAGGGGGGAAACAGGGGTATAATACAGGGGGGGAGAGAGAGAACCGGCAGGGTAAGGGATATAACAGATATAACCGGGTATAACAGGGGTATAATACAGGGGGGAGAGAGAGAACCGGCAGGGTAAGGGTTATAACAGATATAACCGGGTTATAATACAGGGGGGGAGAGAGAGAACCGGCAGGGTAAGGGATATAACAGATATAACCGGGGGAAATAGGGTTAAAATAGGGGGGAAACGGGTATAATACAGGGGGGAGAGAGAGAGAACCGGCAGGGTAAGGGATATAACAGATATAACCGGGGGAAATAGGGTTAAAATAGGGGGGAAACAGGGGTATAATACAGGGGGGGGAGAGAGAGAACCGGCAGGGTAAGGGATATAACAGATATAACCGGGGGAAATAGGGTTAAAATAGGGGGAAACAGGGGTATAATAGGGTAAAACAGGGGTATAATAGGGATATAATACAGGGGGGAGAGAGAACCGGCAGGGTAAGGGATAAGAGATATAACAGGGTAAAACAGGGTTAAAACAGGGTATAATACATGGGGGAGAGAGAGAACCAGCAGGGTAAGGGATATAACAGATATAACCGGGGGAAATAGGGGGAAAACAGGGGTATAATACAGGGGGGAGAGAGAGAACCGGCAGGGTAAGGGATAAGAGATATAACCAGGGTAAAACAGGGGGGAATAGGGTTAAAATAGGGGGGAAACAGGGGTATAATACAGGGGGGGGGGAGAGAACCGGCAGGGTAAGGGATATAACAGATATAACAGGGTAAAACAGGGGGAAAGAGGGGTATAACAGGGGTATAATACAGGGGGGGAGAGAGAACCGGCAGGGTAAGGGTTATAACAGATATAACCGGGGGAAATAGGGTTAAAATAGGGGGGAAACAGGGGTATAATACAGGGGGGGGAGAGAGAACCGGCAGGGTAAGGGATATAACAGATATAACAGGGTAAAACAGGGGGAAACAGGGGTGAAAGAGGGGTATAACAGGGGTATAATACAGGGGGGAGAGAGAGAACCGGCAGGGTAAGGGAGAAAACAGATATAACCGGGGGGAAACAGGGGTATAATACAGGGGGGGGGGGGGGGAGAGAGAGAACCGGCAGGGTAAGGGATAAGAGATATAACCGGGGTAAAACAGGGGGAAACAGGGGTATAATAGGGTAAAACAGGGGTATAATAGGGATATAATACAGGGGGGAGAGAGAACCGGCAGGGTAAGGGATAAGAGATATAACAGGGTAAAACAGGGTTAAAACAGGGTATAACAGGGGTATAATACAGGGGGGAGAGAGAGAACCAGCAGGGTAAGGGATATAACAGATATAACCGGGGGAAATAGGGTTAAAACAGGGGTATAATACAGGGGGGAGAGAGAGAACCGGCAGGGTAAGGGATAAGAGATATAACCAGGGTAAAACAGGGGGGAATAGGGTTAAAATAGGGGGGAAACAGGGGTATAATACAGGGGGGGGGAGAGAACCGGCAGGGTAAGGGATATAACAGATATGACAGGGTGAAACAGGGGTAAAACAGGGGGAAAGAGGGGTATAATACAGGGGGGAGAGAGAGAACCGGCAGGGTAAGGGATATAACAGATATAACAGGGGGAAATAGGGTTAAAATAGGGGGGAAACAGGGGTATAATACAGGGGGGAGAGAGAACCGGCAGGGTAAGGGATATAACAGATATAACCGGGGGAAATAGGTTTAAAATAGGGGGGAAACAGGGGTATAATACAGGGGGGAGAGAGAGAACCGGCAGGGTAAGGGTTATAACAGATATAACCGGGGGAAATAGGGTTAAAATAGGGGGGAAACAGGGGGGGGGAGAGAGAGAACCGGCAGGGTAAGGGATATAACAGATATAACCGGGGGAAATAGGGTTAAAATAGGAGGGAAACAGGGGTATAATACAGGGGGGAGAGAGAGAACCGGCAGGGTAAGGGTAAAACGGGGAAATAGGGGGTAAAACAGGGTATAACGCAGGGGGGAGAGAGAACTGGCAGGGTAAGGGATATAACGGGCAAACAGGGGTAAAACAGGGTATAACAGGGTTAAATCAGGGTATAACAGGGGTATAACACAGGGGGGGAGAGAGAACCGGCAGGGTAAGGGATAAGAGATAAAACGGGGGAAAGAGGGTTAAAACAGGGGGAAACAGGGTAAACCGGGGTATAACAGGAGTATAACACGGGGGGGGGGGGGGGGGAGAACCGGCAGGGTAAGGGATAAGGGGGGTAAACAGGGGGAAAGAGGGTTAAAACAGGGTATAACAGGAGTATAACACAGGGGGGAGAGAGAGAACCGGCAGGGTAAGGGATAAGGGTTATAACACGGGGAAATAGGGTTAAAACAGGGGGAAAGAGGGGTATAACACAGGGGGGAGAGAGAGAACCGGCAGGGTAAGGGATAAGGGTTATAACAGGGGGAAATAGGGTTAAAACAGGGGGAAAGAGGGGTATAACAGGGGTATAACACAGGGGGGAGAGAGAGAACCGGCAGGGTAAGGGATAAGGGTTATAACAGGGGGAAATAGGGTTAAAACAGGGGGAAAGAGGGGTATAACACGGGGGAAAGAGAGAACCGGCAGGGTAAGGGATAAGGGGGGTAAAACAAGGTAAACAGGGGTAAAACAGGGTATAACAGGGTTAAAACAGGGGGAAAGGGGGGTATAACCAGGGTATAACAGGGGTATAATACAGGGGGAAAGAGGGGTAAAACAGGGGGGAAGAGAGAACCGGCAGGGTAAGGGACAAGAGATATAACGGGGAAATAGGGGGATAACAGGGGTAAAACGGGTAAACAGGGGGAGAGAGAGAACCGGCAGGGTAAGGGATAAGAGATAAAACGGGTATAACAGGGGGAAATAAGGTTAAAACAGGGGGAAAGAGGGGTATAACGGGGGGGGGGAACACAGGGCGGAGAGAGAGAACCGGCAGGGTAAGGGATAAGAGATATAACGGGTAAAACAGGGGGATAACAGGGGGGGAACACGGGGGAGAGAGAACCGGCAGGGTAAGGGATATAACAGAGATAACAGGGTTAAAACAGGGGTATAATACAGGGGAGAGAGAGAACCGGCAGGGTAAGGGAAAAGGGTTATAACGGGGGAAACAGGGTAAACAGGGGGGAAATAGGGGGAAAACAGGGTATAACAGGGGAGAGAGAGAACCGGCAGGGTAAGGGAAAAGGGTTATAACGGGGGAAACAGGGTAAACAGGGGGGAAATAGGGGGAAAACAGGGTATAACGGGGGAGAGAGAGAACCGGCAGGGTAAGGGAAAAGGGTTATAACGGGGGAAACAGGGTAAACAGGGGGGAAATAGGGGGAAAACAGGGTATAACGGGGGAGAGAGAGAACCGGCAGGGTAAGGGAAAAGGGTTATAACGGGGGAAACAGGGTAAACAGGGGGGAAATAGGGGGAAAACAGGGTATAACGGGGGAGAGAGAGAACCGGCAGGGTAGGGGATAAGAGGGGTAAAACGGGGGGTAAACAGGGGTATAACAAGGGGGGAACACAGGGGGGGGAAGAGAGAACCGGCAGGGAAAGGGGTAAAACTGGGGGTAAAACAGAGGGGGAACCGGGGGTGAGGGGGAAGAGAGAGAACTGGCAGGGTAAAGGATAGGGGTACAACAGGGGGTAAGAGGGGTAAAACAGGGAACCGGGGACCGGCAGGGTAAGGGAGAGGGGTGTAACGGGGTAAAATGGGGGGGGGGGGGGAAGAGAGAGAAAGAGAGAACCGGCAGGGTAAGGGGGAACGGGAGTGGGGGACTGGCAGGGTAAGGGGGAACGGGAGTGGGGGACTGGCAGGGTAAGGGGGAACGGGAGTGGGGGACTGGCAGGGTAAGGGGGAACGGGGGGGGACTGGCAGGGTAAGGGGGAACGGGGGTGGGGGATTGGCAGGGTAAGGGGGAACGGGGGGGGGAGACTGGCAGGGTAAGGGGGTACGGGGGTGGGGGACTGGCAGGGTAAGGGGGAACGGGGGTGGGGGACTGGCAGGGTAAGGGGGAACGGGGGTGGGGGACTGGCAGGGTAAGGGGGAACGGGGGGGGGGAGACTGGCAGGGTAAGGGGGTACGGGGGTGGGGGACTGGCAGGGTAAGGGGGTACGGGGGTGGGGGACTGGCAGGGTAAGGGGGAACGGGGGTGGGGGACTGGCAGGGTAAGGGGGAACGGGGGTGGGGGACTGGCAGGGTAAGGGGGAACGGGGGTGGGGGACTGGCAGGGTAAGGGGGAACGGGGGTGGGGGACTGGCAGGGTAAGGGGGAACGGGGGTGGGGGACTGGCAGGGTAAGGGGGAACGGGGGGTGGGGGACTGGCAGGGTAAGGGGGAACGGGGGGGGGACTGGCAGGGTAAGGGGGAACGGGGGGGACTGGCAGGGTAAGGGTGAACGGGGGGGGGAACTGGCAGGGTAAGGGGGAACAGGGGGGGGGACTGGCAGGGTAAGGAGGATGCGGGAAAGCTGGGGGGGGGGGGTAAGGGGGATAGGTGGAGGTAAGGGAGAGGGGGGGGGAGGTGGGACCGGGACCAGGGGGGAGGGGGAAAGGGACATGGGGTTGGGGAGGTGGGACCGGGACCAGGGGGGTGGGGGTGGGGGACGTTCTAAAATACAGACCCACTCTCCTCAAATCCTGACCCTGTATTCTAAAATACAGACCCACCCTCCTCAAATACTGACCCTGTATTCTAAAATACAGACCCACTCTCCTCAAATCCTGACCCTGTATTCTAAAATACAGACCCACCCTCCTCAAATCCTGACCCTGTATTCTAAAATACAGACCCACCCTCCTCAAATACTGACCCTGTATTCTAAAATACAGACCCACTCTCCTCAAATACTGACCCTGTATTCTAAAATACAGACCCACCCTCCTCAAATACTGACCCTGTATTCTAAAATACAGACCCACTCTCCTCAAATACTGACCCTGTATTCTAAAATACAGACCCACTCTCCTCAAATACTGACCCTGTATTCTAAAATACAGACCCAAATCCTCAAATACTGACCCTGTATTCTAAAATACAGACCCAAATCCTCAAATACTGACCCTGTATTCTAAAATACAGACCCACTCTCCTCAAATACTGACCCTGTATTCTAAAATACAGACCCACCCTCCTCAAATACTGACCCTGTATTCTAAAATACAGGCCCACCCTCCTCAAATACTGACCCTGTATTCTAAAATACAGACCCACCCTCCTCAAATACTGACCCTGTATTCTAAAATACAGACCCACCCTCCTCAAATACTGACCCTGTATTCTAAAATACAGACCCACCCTCCTCAAATACTGACCCTGTATTCTCAAATACAGACCCACCCTCCTCAAATACTGACCCTGTATTCTAAAATACAGACCCAAATCCTCAAATACTGACCCTGTATTCTAAAATACAGGCCCACCCTCCTCAAATACTGACCCTGTATTCTAAAATACAGACCCACCCTCCTCAAATACTGACCCTGTATTCTAAAATACAGACCCACTCTCCTCAAATACTGACCCTGTATTCTAAAATACAGACCCACCCTCCTCAAATACAGACCCAAATCCTCAAATACTGACCCTGTATTCTAAAATACAGACCCACTCTCCTCAAATACTGACCCTGTATTCTAAAATACAGACCCACCCTCCTCAAATACTGACCCTGTATTCTAAAATACAGGCCCACCCTCCTCAAATACTGACCCTGTATTCTAAAATACAGACCCACCCTCCTCAAATACTGACCCTGTATTCTAAAATACAGACCCACCCTCCTCAAATACTGACCCTGTATTCTAAAATACAGACCCACCCTCCTCAAATACTGACCCTGTATTCTCAAATACAGACCCACCCTCCTCAAATACTGACCCTGTATTCTAAAATACAGACCCAAATCCTCAAATACTGACCCTGTATTCTAAAATACAGACCCACTCTCCTCAAATACTGACCCTGTATTCTAAAATACAGACCCAAATCCTCAAATACTGACCCTGTATTCTAAAATACAGACCCAAATCCTCAAATACAGACCCTGTATTCTAAAATACAGACCCACTCTCCTCAAATACTGACCCTGTATTCTAAAATACAGGCCCAACCTCCTCAAATACTGACCCTGTATTCTAAAATACAGGCCCACCCTCCTCAAATACTGACCCTGTATTCTAAAATACAGACCCACCCTCCTCAAATACTGACCCTGTATTCTAAAATACAGACCCACCCTCCTCAAATACTGACCCTGTATTCTAAAATACAGACCCACCCTCCTCAAATACTGACCCTGTATTCTAAAATACAGACCCACCCTCCTCAAATACTGACCCTGTATTCTAAAATACAGACCCACCCTCCTCAAATACTGACCCTGTATTCTAAAATACAGACCCAAATCCTCAAATACTGACCCTGTATTCTAAAATACAGACCCACTCTCCTCATATACTGACCCTGTATTCTAAAATACAGACCCATTCTCCTCAAATACTGACCCTGTATTCTAAAATACAGACCCACTCTCCTCAAATACTGACCCTGTATTCTAAAATACAGACCCAAATCCTCAAATACTGACCCTGTATTCTAAAATACAGACCCACTCTCCTCATATACTGACCCTGTATTCTAAAATACAGACCCAAATCCTCAAATACTGACCCTGTATTCTAAAATACAGACCCACTCTCCTCATATACTGACCCTGTATTCTAAAATACAGACCCACTCTCCTCATATACTGACCCTGTATTCTAAAATACAGACCCACTCTCCTCATATACTGACCCTGTATTCTAAAATACAGACCCAAATCCTCAAATACTGACCCACTCTCCTCAAATACTGACCCACTCTCCTCAAATACTGACCCACTCTCCTCAAATACTGACCCACTCTCCTCAAATACTGACCCACTCTCCTCAAATACTGACCCACTCTCCTCAAATACTGACCCACTCTCCACAAATACTGACCCACTCTCCTCAAATACTGACCCACTCTCCTCAAATACTGACCCACTCTCCTCAAATACTGACCCACTCTCCTCAAATACTGACCCTGTATTCTAAAATACAGGCCCACCCTCCTCAAATACTGACCCTGTATTCTAAAATACAGACCCAAATCCTCAAATACTGACCCTGTATTCTAAAATACAGACCCACTCTCCTCATATACTGACCCTGTATTCTAAAATACAGACCCACCCTCCTCAAATACTGACCCTGTATTCTAAAATACAGACCCACCCTCCTCAAATCCTGACCCTGTATTCTAAAATACAGACCCACTCTCCTCAAATACTGACCCTGTATTCTAAAATACAGACCCACCCTCCTCAAATCCTGACCCTGTATTCTAAAATACAGACCCACCCTCCTCAAATACTGACCCTGTATTCTAAAATACAGACCCACTCTCCTCAAATACTGACCCTGTATTCTAAATAATGACCCTGTATTCTAAAATACAGACTCCCTCTCCTCGAATACTGATCCAGATCCTGAAATATTGCAGCAGTATTAGAATCATAGCATCCCTACAGTGTGGAAACAGGCCCTTTGGCCCAACAAATCCACACTGACCCTCCAAAGCCGAACGCACCCATACCAATTCCCCTAGCTTATTTTCCTATATTTACCCTGCCCAGTGCAACAAACGTGCATATTCCTGGGCACTACGGGTAATTTAGCACGGCCAATCCCCACCCTAACCCACACATCCCTGGGCACTATGGGTAATTTAGCACGGTCAATCCCCACCCTAACCCGCACATCCCTGGGCACTGTGGGTAATTTAGCACGGTCAATCCCCCACCCTAACCCACACATCCCTGGGCACTATGGGTAATTTAGCACAGTCAATCCCCCACCCTAACCCGCACATCCCTGGGCACTATGGGTAATTTAGCGCGGCCAATCCCCACCCTAACTCCCACATCCCTGGGCACTGTGGGTAATTTAGCACAGTCAATCCCCACCCTAACCCGCACATCCCTGGGCACTATGGGTAATTTAGCACAGTCAATCCCCACCCTAACCCGCACATCCCTGGGCACTATGGGTAATTTAGCGCGGTCAATCCCCACCCTAACCCGCACATCCCTGGGCACTATGGGTAATTTAGCACGGCCAATCCCCACCGTAACCTGCACATCGTTTGGACTGTGGGAGGAAACCGGAGCACCCGGAGGGAACCCTCTCAGACACTGGGTGGGGGCGAACGTGCGAACTCCCCACACGGACAGTCACCCCCGAGGCTGGCATTGAACCCGGGGCTGTGGGGGCAGCAGTGCTAACCACTCGGTCACCCTGCTGCCCCCAGTCTCTTAACAGGACATTGTAACTAGAATAACAGATGGTTTCTAATGGGAAGTTTGGTCATGGGTGTCCTTGTGAGGGAAGAAAGATCCAGGCGTTTGTGGAGCGTTGCAATCTGCATAATGAGGGAATATGAAACGGACAGGGCCTGCAAAAATAACTCCAGCCACCAACACCAGCAGGAAAAATGTTGAAAGTACAGAATTAAATGCTCTTTGAATGCAGACGTTGTACATAGCAAGATGCAGTAATAATTAGGATAGTCTCACATTAAAGAACCCCACCCCTCAAAGACTGATCCAGTGTCCTCAATTAAAGACCCGAAACCTCAAATACTGACCTCATGTCTTTAACTAAAGACCCAAGTCCTCAAAAACCGATGTTACTCTCCAATAAAGACCCAACTCCTCAAGTACGCAATATTGCAAAAGTGGACTAACCAATGTCCCATACATCTGCAACACGACCCTCCCAACTCCCTGTACTCCACACTCTGACCGATAAAGGAATGCATACCAAACACCACCTTCACTCTCCTATCAACCTGCGACTCCACTTTCAAGGAGCTATGAACCTGCGCTCCAAGGTCTCTTTGTTCACCAACACTCCCTAGGACCTTACCATTCAGTGTATAAGTCCTGGTAAGATTTGCTTTCCCAAAATGCAGCACCTCGCATTTATCTGAATTAAACTCCATCTGCCACTTCTCAGCCCGTTGGCCCATCTGGGTCCAGATCCTGTTGTAATCTGAGGTAACCCTCTTCTCTGTCCACTCCACCCCAATTTTGGGGTCATCTGCAAACTTACTCCGAATCATTTATGTAAATGACGAAAAGTAGAGGGCCCAGCAGCGATCCTTGTGGCACTCCACTGGTCACAGGCCTCCAGTCTGAAAAACAACCCTCCACCACCACCCTCTGTCAGGCTGGTCTCCCTCGTATCGGAGAGATGTGAACCTTGAAAGGGTTCAGAAAAGATTTACAAGGATGTTGCCAGGGTTGGAGGATCTGAGCTACAGGGAGAGGCAGAACAGGCTGGGGCTGTTTTCCCTGGAGTGTCGAAGGCTGAGGGGTGACCTTATAGAGGTTTACAAAATTATGAGGGGCATGGATAGGATAAATAGACAAAGTCTTTTCCCTGGGGTGGGGGAGTCCAGATCTAGAGGGGCATAGGTTTAGGGTGAGAGGAGAAAGATATAAAAGAGACCTAAGGGGCAACATTTTCACCCAGAGGGTGGTACGTGTATGGAATGAGCTGCCAGAGGATGTGGTGGAGGCTGGTACAATTGCAACGTTTAAGAGGCATTTGGATGGGGGATAGGAATAGGAAGGGTTTGGAGGGATATGGGCCGGGTACTGGGACTAGATTGGGTTGGGATATCTGGGCTAGCAGGGACGGGTTGGACCGAAGGGTCTGTTTCCGCGCTGTACATCTCTACGTCTCGACTGGTCCAATATCCACAAATAAAGACCCGAATCATCCAATGTCCTGACGTCATGCTGCAGTGTTCGAAAATTAACACCCGTAAATCTTTTTAAAAAAAACCCAATACTTCAAAGCAGACACCCAGATGTGCTGATCCACTGCTCTCAAATCCAGCGGGAACATAGAACAATACAGCACAGAACAGGCCCTTCAGCCCACGATGTTGTGCCGAACTTCTATCCTAGATTAAGCACCCATCCATGTACCCATCCAAATGCCGCTTAAAGGTCGCCAATGATTCTGACTCTACCACTCCCACGGGCAGCGCATTCCATGCCCCCACCACTCTCTGGGTAAAGAACCCACCCCTGACATCTCCCCTATACCTTCCACCCTTCACCTTAAATTTATGTCCCCTTGTAACACTCTGTTGTACCCGGGGGAGAAGTTTCTGACTGTCTACTCTATCTATTCCCCTGATCATCTTATAAACCTCTATCAAGTCACCCCTCATCCTTCACCGTTCCAATGAGAAAAGGCCGAGAACTCTCAACCTATCCTCGTACGACCTATTCTCTATTCCAGGCAACATCCTGGTCAATCTCCTCTGCACCCTCTCCAAAGCTTCCACATCTTTCCTAAAGTGAGGCGACCAGAACTGCACACAGTACTCCAACTGTGGCCTATCCAAAGTCCTGTACAGCTGCAACATCACTTCACGACTCTTGAATTCAATTCCTCTGCTAATGAACGATAATACACCATAGGCCTTCTTACAAACTCTATCCACCTGAGTGGCAACTTTCAAAGATCTATGTACATAGACCCCAAGATCCCTCTGTTCCTCCACCTGACTAAGAACCCTACCATTAACCCTGTATTCCGCATTCTTATTTGTTCTTCCAAAATGGACAACCTCACACTTGGCAGGGTTCCACGTTGTCTGCCAGACAGTCCCAGGCATTGTCGCCTGGAATGTAAACCCCCGACGTTCGTAAATATTTTCAATAAGCGACCAGTATCCTCAAAGACCTGAACTGTATCCCCGACATTTGCAAATGCCATCAGAGCCCCGCTATCCCCAGCCGTTCACAAATGTCTCAAATGTAGACTTCAAATTCTTCCGAGGGTCCTTCCCAATCCTCGGACAAAGGCCCAGTCTCCCCAAGTCACGACTCTGTTCCGTGAAACGTACCCGAGATGTTTGCGCATCTCAAATAAGAACTGGGCGTCCCGGACCGTAGTTCAGAAGTTAATAGCTGTGCCCGAAAAAGTCCCCCAAAAAAATCGCCAAGACCAAATATCCCAGAATGTGCCCCAAACCTTTTGCAGAAGTCTCGAGTAAAGTCTTAAATGTCCTGGAACGAAGGTGAGGTGTCGGAAATGAAGGTGCAAATGTACGTCACCAGCCGACAATGTGTTCTGGGGGGTCAAACATACCTCCCACGTCAACTGTCGATGAGACAGGACATCGGCAAACGTTCACCGACAGAAGGGTTCCCGGACAAAGACCCGAGGGCTCTCCGCACACAATCCCACGTTCCCTGGAATTTTGCGCAGCTGTCGGTAGCGAGGCAGGAACTGGAGAACGCGGGCGTGTACTCCGGTGACTCTCGGGTCTCCTGACGTACACGCATCCCCCCCCTCTGTCTCCCCTACCTCACTCGTGTCCTCACCCTCTTCCCTCCCGGCAGAGCGGGACAAGGAGAACCGACACAAGAAGAAGAGTCGGAGTCGCTCGCGGAGCCGAGACCGGAAGCGACGCAGCCGGAGCAGGGACCGGGGCAACAGGGAGCGGAGGAGCACGTCTCGGGATCGTAGGCGTCGCAGGTACGCTCTGTCGGCCGCCGGGTGGGAGGGGGAGGAGGGTTACTGAGGGGTAGGGTGGGGGAGCTGGATTAACATCAGTAGGGATACAGTCAGTAACACAGGGCCCTGGGGGGGAGAGGGGTTACTGAGGGACAGTGTGGGGGAGCTGGATTAACATCAGTAGGGATACAGTCAGGAACACAGGGCACTGGGGGGGAGGGGGGTTACTGAGGGACAGTGTGGGGGGAGCTGGATTAACATCAGTAGGGATACAGTCAGTAACACAGGGCCCTGGGGGGGGAGAGGGGTTACTGAGGGACAGTGTGAGGGAGCTGGATTAACATCAGTAGGGATACAGTCAGTAACACAGGGCACTGGGGGGGGGAGAGGGGTTACTGAGGGACAGTGTGAGGGAGCTGGATTAACATCAGTAGGGATACAGTCAGTAACACAGGGCACTGGGGGGGGGAGAGGGGTTACTGAGGGACAGTGTGGGGGAGGGGGATTAACATCAGTAGGGATACAGTCAGTAACACAGGGCCCTGGGGGGGGGGAGAGGGGTTACTGAGGGACAGTGTGAGGGAGGGGGATTAACATCAGTAGGGATACAGTCAGTAACACAGGACCCTGGGGGGTGGGGAGAGGGGTTACTGAGGGACAGTGTGAGGGAGGGGGATTAACATCAGTAGGGATACAGTCAGTAACACAGGGCCCTGGGGGGGAGAGGGGTTACTGAGGGACAGTGTGGGGGAGGGGGATTAACATCAGTAGGGATACAGTCAGTAACACAGGGCCCTGGGGGGGGGGAGAGGGGTTACTGAGGGACAGTGTGAGGGAGGGGGATTAACATCAGTAGGGATACAGTCAGTAACACAGGGCCCGGGGGGGAGAGGGGTTACTGAGGGACAGTGTGGGGGAGGGGGATTAACATCAGTAGGGATACAGTCAGTAACACAGGGCCCTGGGGGGGAGAGGGGTTACTGAGGGACAGTGTGAGGGAGGGGGATTAACATCAGTCGGGATACAGTCAGTAACACAGGGCCCTGGGGGGGAGAGGGGTTACTGAGGGACAGTGTGGGGGAGCTGGATTAACATCAGTCGGGATACAGTCAGTAACACAGGGCCCTGGGGGGGGGAGAGGGGTTACTGAGGGACAGTGTGAGGGAGGGGGATTAACATCAGTAGGGATACAGTCAGTAACACAGGGCCCTGGGGGGGGGGGAGAGGGGTTACTGAGGGACAGTGTGAGGGAGGGGGATTAACATCAGTAGGGATACAGTCAGTAACACAGGGCCCTGGGGGGGGGGAGAGGGGTTACTGAGGGACAGTGTGGGGGAGGGGGATTAACATCAGTAGGGATACAGTCAGTAACACAGGGCCCTGGGGGGGGGAGAGGGGTTACTGAGGGACAGTGTGGGGGAGGGGGATTAACATCAGTAGGGATACAGTCAGTAACACAGGGCCCTGGGGGGGGGGAGAGGGGTTACTGAGGGACAGTGTGGGGGAGGGGGATTAACATCAGTAGGGATACAGTCAGTAACACAGGGCCCTGGGGGGGGGGGGGAGAGGGGTTACTGAGAGTGTGAGGGAGCTGGATTAACATCAGTAGGGATACAGTCAGTAACACAGGGCCCTGGGGGGGGGAGAGGGTTACTGAGGGACAGTGTGGGGGAGGGGGATTAACATCAGTAGGGATACAGTCAGTAACACAGGGCCCTGAGGGGGAGAGGGGTTACTGAGGGACAGTGTGGGGGAGGGGGATTAACATCAGTCGGGATACAGTCAGTAACACAGGGCCCTGGGGGGGAGAGGGGTTACTGAGGGACAGTGTGGGGGAGGGGGATTAACATCAGTGGGGATACAGTCAGTAACACAGGGCCCTGGGTGGGGGAGAGGGGTTACTGAGGGACAGTGTGGGGGAGGGGGATTAACATCAGTAGGGATACAGTCAGTAACACAGGGCCCTGGGGGGGGGGGAGAGGGGTTACTGAGGGACAGTGTGAGGGAGCTGGATTAACATCAGTAGGGATATAGTCAGTAACACAGGGCCCTGGGGGGGGGGGGTTACTGAGGGACAGGGTGGGGGAGGGGGATTAACATCAGTAGGGATACAGTCAGTAACACAGGGCCCTGGGGGGGGAGAGGGGTTACTGAGGGACAGTGTGGGGGAGCTGGATTAACATCAGTAGGGATACAGTCAGTAACACAGGGCCCTGGGGGGGGAGAGGGGTTACTGAGGGACAGTGTGAGGGAGGGGGATTAACATCAGTAGGGATACAGTCAGTAACACAGGGCCCTGGGGGGGGAGAGGGGTTACTGAGGGACAGTGTGGGGGAGCTGGATTAACATCAGTAGGGATACAGTCAGTAACACAGGGCCCTGGGGGGGGAGAGGGGTTACTGAGGGACAGTGTGAGGGAGGGGGATTAACATCAGTAGGGATACAGTCAGTAACACAGGGCCCTGGGGGGAGAGGGGTTACTGACGGACAGTGTGGGGGAGGGGGATTAACATCAGTAGGGATACAGTCAGTAACACAGGGCCCTGGGGGGGAGAGGGGTTACTGAGGGACAGTGTGAGGGAGGGGGATTAACATCAGTAGGGACACAGTCAGTAACGCAGGGCCCTGGGGGGGGAGAGGGGTTACTGAGGGACAGTGTGAGGGAGGGGGATTAACATCAGTAGGGATACAGTCAGTAACACAGGGCACTAGGGGGGAGAGGGGTTACTGAGGGACAGTGTGAGGGAGCTGGATTAACATCAGTAGGGATACAGTCAGTAACACAGGGCCCTGGGGGGGGAGAGGGGTTACTGAGGGACAGTGTGGGGGAGCTGGATTAACATCAGTAGGGATACAGTCAGTAACACAGGGCCCTGGGGGGGAGAGGGGTTACTGAGGGACAGGGTGAGGGAGGGGGATTAACATCAGTAGGGATACAGTCAGTAACACAGGGCCCTGGGGGGGGAGAGGGGTTACTGAGGGACAGTGTGGGGGAGCTGGATTAACATCAGTAGGGATACAGTCAGTAACACAGGGCCCTGGGGGGGAGAGGGGTTACTGAGGGACAGTGTGGGGGAGCTGGATTAACATCAGTAGGGATACAGTCAGTAACACAGGGCCCTGGGGGGGAGGGGGGTTACTGAGGGACAGTGTGGGGGAGGGGGATTAACATCAGTAGGGATACAGTCAGTAACGCAGGGCCCTGGGGGGGGAGAGGGGTTACTGAGGGACAGTGTGGGGGAGGGGGATTAACATCAGTAGGGATACAGTCAGTAACACAGGGCCCTGGGGGGGGGGGAGGGGTTACTGAGGGACAGTGTGAGGGAGGGGGGATTAACATCAGTAGGGATACAGTCAGTAACACAGGGCCCTGGGGGGGGGGGGGGGGGGTTACTGAGGGACAGGGTGGGGGAGGGGGATTAACATCAGTAGGGATACAGTCAGTAACACAGGGCCCTGGGGGGGGAGAGGGTTACTGAGG
>NW_027311306.1:0-30940 GCF_047496795.1 Chiloscyllium punctatum | reverse complement strand
GGGGAAGGAAGTGGGATGGAGATGGGGGTGAAAGAGATGGGGGAAGGAAGGGGGAATGAGATGGGGCAAGGAGATGGGGGGAAGGAAGGGGGGAGGAGATGGGGGAAAGAGATGGGGAAGGAAGTGGGAAAGAGCTGGGGGAAGGAGATAGAGGGGAAGGAGATAGAGGTGAAGGAGATGGGTGGAAGGAGAAGGGGGGAGGAAGGGGGAATGAGATGGGGGGAAGGAGATAGGGGAAGGAGATGGGGGGAAGGAAGGGGCAAGTAGATGGGGGAAGGAGATACGGGGGGAAGGAAGGGGGAAGGAGATGAGGGGAAGGAGATGAGGGGAAGGAGATGGGGAAGGAGATAGGGGGAAGGACATGGAGGGAAGGAAGGGGGAAGGAGATTGTGGGAAGGAGATGGGGGAAGGAGATAGGGGGAAGGATGGGGGAAGGAAGGGGGAAGGAGATGGGGGAAGGAGAGGGGGGAAAGGAAGGGGTAAGGAGATATGGGGGAAGGCGAGGGGGATGAAGGGGGAAGGAGATGGGGGAAGGAGAGGGTGGGGAAGGAAGGGGGAAGGAGATGGGGGAAGGAGGGGGAAGGAAGTGGAAGGAGATAGGGGAAAGGGGGAAGGAAGGGAGAAGGAGAGGGGGAAGGAAGCGGGAAGGAGATGGGGGGAAGGAAGGGTGAAGGAGATAGGGGATAAGGAGGGGGGGAAGGATGGAAGGAGGGGGAGAAGGAAGGGGGAAGGAGATGGGGAAAAGGAGATGGGGGTAAGGAGATGTGGGAACGAGAGGGGGAGGGAAGGAGAGTGTGGGAAGGAAGGGGGAAGGAGGGAGGGGTAGGAGATAGGGGGAAGGACAGGGGGGCAGGAAGGGGGAAGGAGATGGGGGAAGGAGATGGGGGAAGGAGAGGGGAAGGAAGGAGATGGGGGAAGGAGAGGGGTGAAGGAAGGTGGGCAAAGGAAGGGGGTAGGAAGGAGATGGGGAAGGAGGGGGGTGGGAAGGAAGGGGGAAGGAAGGGGTTGGGGGAGGAAGGGTGAAGGAGATGGGGAAAGGGGGTAAAGGAAGGGGGAAGGAGATGGGGAAGGAGAGGGGGGAAGGAAGGGGGAAGTAGAGCGGGGAAGGAAGGGGGAAGGAGATGTGGGGAAGGTGAGGAGGAAGGAAGGGGGAAGGAGATGGGGGAAGGAGAGGGGTGTAAGGAAGGGGGAAGGAGATGGGGGTAGGAGAGGTGGGAAGGAAATGGGAAGGAGATAGGGGCGAAGGAGAGGTGGGGGAAGGAAGGGGAAGGAGATATGAGGGAAGGCGGGGGGAGGAAGGGGGAAGGAGATAGGGGAAGGAGAGGGGGAAGGAAGCAGGAAGGAGATAGGCAGGAAGGGGGGAGGAGACCGGGGAAGGAGAGGGGGCGAATGAATGGGGAAGGAGATGGGGTGAAGGAAAGCGGGGAAGAAGAGGGGGGAAGGAGAGTGGGGGAAGGTGATAGGGGGAAGGAGAGCGGGTGGAAGGAAGGGGAAGGAGAAGGGGGAAGGAGATAGGCGGGAAGGGTGGAAAGAGATGGGGAAGGAGAGGGGGGAAGGAAGGGGGAATGAGATAGGGGGAAATGAGAGGGGGAAGGAAGGAAGGAAAGGGGGAAGGAAGGGGGAAGGAGCTAGGGGAAGGCAATGGGGGAAAGGAGATGTGGGAACGAGAGGGGGAGGAAAGGAGATGGGGAGGAGAGGGGGGAAGGAGAGGGGTGTGAAGGAGAGGGGGTTAAGGAGAGGGTGGGAAGGAAGGGGGAAGGAGAGGGGGAAGGAGAGGGGGAAGGAGAGGTAGGATGAAGATGGGGCGAAGGAGAGGTGGGGAAGGAGAGTGGGAGGGAAGGAGATAGGGGAAAGGAGAGGGGGGAAAGGAGAGGGGGATTAAGGAGGGGGGTAAGGAGAGGGTGGGATGGAAGGGGGAAGGAGAGGGGGAAGAAGAGGGTGGGAATGAGATAGGGGGTAGGAGAGGGGGGAAGGAGGGGGAAGGAGATGGGGGTAGGAGTGGGGGGAAGGAGATGGGGAAGGAGAGGTGGGAAGGAGATTGGGGGATGGAGAGGGCGGAAGGAGATGGGGGAAGGAGATGGGGTGGAAGGATGGGGGAAGTAGATGGGGAAGGAAGGGGGAAAGGTGATGGGTGAATGAGATAGGGGGGAAGGAAGGGGGAGGAGACCGGAAAAGGAGATAGCAGTGGAAGAAAGGGGGAAGGAGATGGGGTGCAGGAGATGGGGGGAAGGAGGTGGGGGAAGGAGGGTGGAAGGAGATGGGGCGAAAGTGATGGGGGGAAGGTGATGTGGAGAAGGAAGAGGGAACAAGATGGGGGAAGGAGATATGGGGGAAGGAGGTGGGAAGGAGATGGGGGGAAGGAGATGGGGGGGAAGGATATAAGAGGTTAGGAGATAGGGGAGAAGGAGATGGGGCGAAGGAAGGGGGAAGGAGATATGGGAGAAGGAGAAAGGGGGGATGGAAGGGGGATGGAGAAATGGCGGAAGGAGATAGGGGAGAAGGAGATGGGGGTAAGGAAGTGGGAAGGTGGTGGGGGAAGGAAGGGGAAAGGAGATGGGGAAGGAGAGGGGGGAAGGAAGGGGGAAGGAGATAGGGGAAGGATGTAGGGGAGAAGGAGATTGGGAGAAGGAAGGGGAAGGAGAGATGGTGGAAGGAGATAGGGGAGAAGGAGATGGGGGTAAGGAAGTGGGAAGGTGATGGGGGAAGGAAGGGGAAAGGAGATGGGGAAGGAGAGGGGGAAGGAAAAGGGAAGGAGATAGGAGGAGGAGAAAGGGGGAAGAAAGGGGGAAGGAGATGGGGGAAGGAGATGGGGTGGAAGGAATGGGGAAGCAGATGGGGGAAGGAGAGATCGGAGAAGGAAGGGTGAAGGAGATGGGGGAAGGAGATTGGGGGAAGGAAGGGGGAAGGAGATGGGGGAAAGGAGATGGGGGAAGGAAGGGGGAAGGAGATACATGGAGGGAAGGAAGGGGGAAGGAGATGGGGAAGGGGAGAGGGGGGAAGGAAGGGGGAAGGAGATAGGTGGGAAGGATATGGGGGAAGAAAGTGGGAAGGGGATAGGGGTGAAGGAGATAGGTGAAAGGAAGGGGTAAGGAGATGGGGGAAGGAGATGGGGGAAGGAGATAGGGGGGAAGGAGATGGGGGAAGGAGATGGGGAAGGAGATAGGGGGAAGGAGGTGGAGGGAAGGAGATGGGGGAAGGAAGGGGAAGGAGATGGGGTGAAAGTGATGGGGGAAGAAATGGGGAAGGAGATAGGGGGAAGGAGATGGGGTGAAAGTGATGGGGGAAGAAATGGGGAAGGAGATAGGGGGAAGGAGATGGGGTGAAAGTGATGGGGGAAGAAATGGGGAAGGAGATAGGGGGAAGGAGATGGGGTGAAAGTGATGGGGGAAGAAATGGGGAAGGAGATGGGGGAAGGAGATGGGGGAAGGAGATGGGGGAAGGAGATAGGGGGAAGGGACATAGGGGCGGTAGGAAGGGGGAAGGTAGATGGGAGGAAGAGGTTGGGGTAGTAAAGGGGAAGGAGATGGGGAAGGAGATAGTGGGGAAGGAGATATGTGAGAAGGTGATAGGGGCGGTAGGAAGGGGGAAGGTAGATGGGGGGAGGAGATGGGGGTAGCAAGGGGGAAGGAGATAGGGGGAAGAGATGGGGGAAGGAAGGGAGAAGGAGATGGAGCAAGGAGATGGGGAAGGAAGGGGGAAAGAGAGGGAGGGAAGGAGATAGAGGGGAAGGAGATAGGGGTGAAGGAGATGGGTGGAAGGAGAAGGGGGGAAGGAAGGGGGAATGAGATGGGGGAAGGAGATGGGGGATGGAAGGGATGGAGATGGGGAAGGAGATGGGGGAAGGAGATGGGGAGGAGGGGAAGGATGGGGGAAGGAAGGGGGAAGGAGATGGGGGAAGGAGATAGGGGAAGGAGATGGGGAAGGAAGGTGGAAGGATTTGGGGAAGGAGATGGGGGGCGAGGAAGGGGGAAGGAGATAGGGGAAGGAGATTGGGGGGATGGAAGGGGGAAGGAGATGGGGGTAGGAAGTGGGAAGGAGATATGGGGGAAGGAAGGGGGAACGAGAGGGGGGAAGGAAGAGGGAAGGAATGGGGAAGGAGATGGGGGAAGGAGATAGGGGGAAGGAAGGGGGAAGGAGATGGGGAAGGGGATAGGGGAGGAAGGAAGGGGAAAGAGATATGGGCAAGTAGATAGGGGAGAAGGAGATATGGGGGAAGGAAGGGGGAAGGAGATGGGGGAGGAGATGGGGGAAGGAAGGGGGAAGGAGATAGGGGTTGAAAGAAATGGGGGTAAGAAATGGGGAAGGAGAAGGGGGAAGGAGATGGGGGAAGGAGTTGGGGAGAAAGAGATGCGGGGAAGAAATGGGGAAGGAGATGGGGGAAGGAGATAGGGGAAGGAGATAGTGGGGAAGGACATCGGGGGGAAGGAGAAGAGGGGAAAGAAGGGGGAAGGAGATGGGGCAATGAGATGGGGGAAGCAGTTTGGAGGAAGGAAGGGGAAGGAGATGGGGTGGAGGGATATAGGGGGAAAGAGATGGGGGAATGAAGGGGAAGGAGATGGGGGAATGAGATTGGTGGGAAGAAGATACGGGGGGAAGGAAGGGGGAAGGAGATAGGGGAAGGAGATAGGGGAGAAGGAGATGGGGGGAAGGAGATGGGGGAAGGAGATGGGGGGGCAGGAGATACGGGGGGAAGGAAGGGGGAAGGAGATAGGGGGAAGGAGATAGGGGAGAACGAGATGGAGGGAAGGAGGTGGGGGAAGGAGATGGGGGGAGGAAGGGGGAAGGAGATGGGGAAGGAGATAGGGGCAAGGAGATAGGGGGGAAGGAGATACGGGGGAAGGAAGGCGAAGGAGATGGGGGGAAGGAGATGGGGGAAGGAAGGGGGAAGGAGATAGGTGGGAAGGAGATAGGGGGAAGGAAGTGGGATGGAGATGGGGGTGAAAGAGATGGGGGAAGGAAGGGGGGAATGAGATGGGGCAAGGAGATGGGGGGAAGGAAGGGGGGAGGAGATGGGGGAAAGAGATGGGGAAGGAAGTGGGAAAGAGCTGGGGGAAGGAGATAGAGGGGAAGGAGATAGAGGTGAAGGAGATGGGTGGAAGGAGAAGGGGGGAGGAAGGGGGAATGAGATGGGGGGAAGGAGATAGGGGAAGGAGATGGGGGGAAGGAAGGGGCAAGTAGATGGGGGAAGGAGATACGGGGGGAAGGAAGGGGGAAGGAGATGAGGGGAAGGAGATGAGGGGAAGGAGATGGGGAAGGAGATAGGGGGAAGGACATGGAGGGAAGGAAGGGGGAAGGAGATTGTGGGAAGGAGATGGGGGAAGGAGATAGGGGGAAGGATGGGGGAAGGAAGGGGGAAGGAGATGGGGGAAGGAGATGGGGGAAAGGAAGGTGGATGGAGATGGAGGAAGGAGATGGGGGGAAGGAGGGAGGAAGGAGATGGGGGAAGGAAGGGGGAAGAAAATTGCGGGAAGGAGATGGGGGGTAGGAAGGGAGAAAGGAGATAGGGGCGAAGGAAGGGGGAACGAGATGGGGGAAGAAGATGGGGAAGGAGATGGGGGAAGGAAGTGGAAGGAGATAGGGGCGAAGGAAGGGGTAAGGAGATTGTGGGGGAAGGAAGGGGGAAGGAGATAGAGGAAGGAGATGGAGGGAAGAAAGGTGGATGGAGATAGGGGGGAAAGAGATAGGGGGGATGGAGATAATGGGAAGGAAGAGGGAAAGGGGATTGGGGGCGAAGGAAGGAGGAAGGATATGGGAGGAAGGAGATAGGGGGAAGGAAGGGGAAGGAGTTAGGGGGCAAGGAGAATGGGGTGAAGGAAGGGGGAAGGAGATGGGGATGGAAGGGGGAAGGAGTTGTGGGGAAAGAGATACGGGGGAAGGAGATGGGGAAGGAGATGGGGGGATGGAATGGGGAAGGAGATGGGGAAGGAAGGGGGAAGGAGATGGGGAAAGGAAGGGGGAAGGAGATGGAGGAAGGAGATGGGGTGGAAGGAAGTGGGTAGGAGATGGGGGAAGGAGAGATGGGGGAAGGAAGGGGGAAGGAGATGGGGAAAGGAAGGGGGAAGGAGATGGAGGAAGGAGATGGGGTGGAAGGAAGGGGGTAGGAGATGGGGGAAGGAGAGATGGGGGAAGGAAGGGGGAAGGAGATGGGGGAAGGAGATTGAGGAAGGAAGGGGGAAGGCGATAGGGGGAAGGAGGTGGGTGAAGGAAGGGGGAACGAGATGGTGGAAGAAAGGGGTAAGAAGATAGGGTGTAAGGAGATGGGGGAAGGAAGTGGGAAGGACATAGGGGAGAAGCAGATGGGGGGAAGGAAGGGGGAAGGAGATAGGTGGGAAGGAGATGGGGGGAAGGAAGTGGGAAGGAGATCGGGGGAAGGAGATAGGGGGAAGGAATGGGGAAAGGAGGTGGGGGAAGGAGATAGGGACAAGGAGATAGGGGAGAAGGAGATACGGGGGAAGGAAGGGGAAGGAGATTGGGGGAAGGAGATGGGGGAAGGAAGGGGAAGGAGATAGGTGGGAAGGAGATGGGGAAGAAAGGGGGAAGGGGATGGGGAAGGAGATAGGGGAAGGAAGGGGGACGGAGATGGGGGAAGAAAGGGGGAAGGAGATGGGGAAGGAAGGGGGAAGGAGATGGGGGACGGAAGGGGCAAGGAGATGGGGGAAGGGGATAGGTTGAAAGGAGATAGGGGTGAAGGAGATCAGAGTGGAAGGAGAAGGGGGATGGAGATGGGGGAAGGAGATGGGGGTAGAAGATGGGAGGAAGGAAGGGGGAAGGAGATGGGGGAAGGGGATAGGTGGGAAGGAGATACGGGGGTAAGGAAGTGGGAAGGAGATGAGGGGAAGGAGGGGGGTGGGAATGAAGGGGAAGGAAGGGGTTGGGGGAGGAAGGGTGAAGGAGATGGGGAAAGGGGGTAAAGGAAGGGGGAAGGAGATGGGGAAGGAGAGGGGGGAAGGAAGGGGGAAGTAGAGTGGGGAAGGAAGGGGGAAGGAGATGTGGGGAAGGTGAGGAGGAAGGAAGGGGGAAGGAGATGGGGGAAGGAGAGGGGTGTAAGGAAAGGGGAAGGAGATGGGGGTAGGAGAGGTGGGAAGGAAATGGGAAGGAGATAGGGGCGAAGGAGAGGTGGGGGAAGGAAGGGGAAGGAGATATGAGGGAAGGCGGGGGGAGGAAGGGGGAAGGAGATGGGGGAAGGAGAGGGGGAAGGAAGCAGGAAGGAGATAGGCAGGAAGGGGGGAGGAGACCGGGGAAGGAGAGGGGGCGAATGAATGGGGAAGGAGATGGGGTGAAGGAAAGCGGGGAAGAAGAGGGGGGAAGGAGAGTGGGGGAAGGTGATAGGGGGAAGGAGAGCGGGTGGAAGGAAGGGGAAGGAGAAGGGGGAAGGAGATAGGCGGGAAGGGGTGGAAAGAGATGGGGAAGGAGAGGGGGGAAGGAAGGGGGAATGAGATAGGGGGAAATGAGAGGGGGAAGGAAGGAAGGAAAGGGGGAAGGAAGGGGGAAGGAGCTAGGGGAAGGCAATGGGGGAAAGGAGATGTGGGAACGAGAGGGGGAGGAAAGGAGATGGGGAGGAGAGGGGGGAAGGAGAGGGGTGTGAAGGAGAGGGGGTTAAGGAGAGGGTGGCAAGGAAGGGGGAAGGAGAGGGGGAAGGAGAGGGGGAAGGAGAGGTAGGATGGAGATGGGGCGAAGGAGAGGTGGGGAAGGAGAGTGGGAGGGAAGGAGATAGGGGAAAGGAGAGGGGGGAAAGGAGAGGGGGATTAAGGAGGGGGGTAAGGAGAGGGTGGGATGGAAGGGGGAAGGAGAGGGGGAAGAAGAGGGTGGGAATGAGATAGGGGGTAGGAGAGGGGGGAAGGAGGGGGAAGGAGATGGGGGTAGGAGTGGGGGGAAGGAGATGGGGAAGGAGAGGTGGGAAGGAGATTGGGGGATGGAGAGGGCGGAAGGAGATGGGGGAAGGAGATGGGGTGGAAGGATGGGGGAAGTAGATGGGGAAGGAAGGGGGAAAGGTGATGGGTGAATGAGATAGGGGGGAAGGAAGGGGGAGGAGACCGGAAAAGGAGATAGCAGTGGAAGAAAGGGGGAAGGAGATGGGGTGCAGGAGATGGGGGGAAGGAGGTGGGGGAAGGAGGGTGGAAGGAGATGGGGCGAAAGTGATGGGTGGAAGGTGATGTGGAGAAGGAAGAGGGAACAAGATGGGGGAAGGAGATATGGGGGAAGGAGGTGGGAAGGAGATGGGGGGAAGGAGATGGGGGGGAAGGATATAAGAGGTTAGGAGATAGGGGAGAAGGAGATGGGGCGAAGGAAGGGGGAAGGAGATATGGGAGAAGGAGAAAGGGGGGATGGAAGGGGGATGGAGAAATGGCGGAAGGAGATAGGGGAGAAGGAGATGGGGGTAAGGAAGTGGGAAGGTGGTGGGGGAAGGAAGGGGAAAGGAGATGGGGAAGGAGAGGGGGAAGGAAAAGGGAAGGAGATAGGAGGAGGAGAAAGGGGGAAGAAAGGGGGAAGGAGATGGGGGAAGGAGATGGGGTGGAAGGAATGGGGAAGCAGATGGGGGTAGGAGAGATCGGAGAAGGAAGGGTGAAGGAGATGGGGGAAGGAGATTGGGGGAAGGAAGGGGGAAGGAGATGGGGGAAAGGAGATGGGGGAAGGAAGGGGGAAGGAGATACATGGAGGGAAGGAAGGGGGAAGGAGATGGGGAAGGGGAGAGGGGGAAGGAAGGGGGAAGGAGATAGGTGGGAAGGATATGGGGAAAGAAAGTGGGAAGGGGATAGGGGTGAAGGAGATAGGTGAAAGGAAGGGGTAAGGAGATGGGGGAAGGAGATGGGGGAAGGAGATAGGGGGGAAGGAGATGGGGGAAGGAGATGGGGAAGGAGATAGGGGGAAGGAGGTGGAGGGAAGGAGATGGGGGAAGGAAGGGGAAGGAGATGGGGTGAAAGTGATGGGGGAAGAAATGGGGAAGGAGATAGGGGGAAGGAGATGGGGTGAAAGTGATGGGGGAAGAAATGGGGAAGGAGATAGGGGGAAGGAGATGGGGTGAAAGTGATGGGGGAAGAAATGGGGAAGGAGATAGGGGGAAGGAGATGGGGTGAAAGTGATGGGGGAAGAAATGGGGAAGGAGATGGGGGAAGGAGATGGGGGAAGGAGATGGGGGAAGGAGATAGGGGGAAGGGACATAGGGGCGGTAGGAAGGGGGAAGGTAGATGGGAGGAAGAGGTTGGGGTAGTAAAGGGGAAGGAGATGGGGGAAGGAGATAGTGGGGAAGAAAACATGTGAGAAGGTAGATGGGGGGAGGAGATGGGGGTAGCAAGGGGGAAGGAGATAGGGGGAAGAGATGGGGGAAGGAAGGGAGAAGGAGATGGAGCAAGGAGATGGGGAAGGAAGGGGGAAAGAGAGGGAGGGAAGGAGATAGAGGGGAAGGAGATAGGGGTGAAGGAGATGGGTGGAAGGAGAAGGGGGGAAGGAAGGGGGAATGAGATGGGGGAAGGAGATGGGGGGATGGAAGGGATGGAGATGGGGGAAGGAGATGGGGGAAGGAGATGGGGGGAAGGATGGGGGAAGGAAGGGGGAAGGAGATGGGGGAAGGAGATAGGGGAAGGAGATGGGGGAAGGAGGGAGGAAGGAGATGGGGGAAGGAATGGGGAAGAAAATTGCGGGAAGGAGATGGGGGTAGGAATGGAGAAAGGAGATTGGGGCGAAGGAAGGGGGAAGGAGATGGGGGAAGGAGATGGGGAAGGAAGGTGGAAGGAGTTGGGGGAAGGAGATGGGGGGCGAGGAAGGGGGAAGGAGATAGGGGAAGGAGATTGGGGGGATGGAAGGGGAAGGAGATGGGGGTAGGAAGTGGAAGGAGATATGGGGGAAGGAATGGGGAAGGAGATGGGGGAAGGAGATAGGGGGAAGGAAGGGGGAAGGAGATGGGGAAGGGATAGGGGAGGAAGGAAGGGGAAAGAGATATGGGCAAGTAGATAGGGGAGAAGAAGATATGGGGGAAGGAAGGGGAAGGAGATGGGGGAGGAGATGGGGGAGGAAGGGGGAAGGAGATAGGGTTTAAAAGAAATGGGGGTAAGAAATGGGGAAGGAGAAGGGGAAGGAGATGGGGGAAGGAGATGGGGGAAGCAAGGGGGAAGGAGATGGTGTGAAGGAGATGGGGGAAGGAGTTGGGGAGAAAGAGATGCGGGGAAGAAATGGGGAAGGAGATGGGGGAAGGAGATAGGGGAAGGAGATAGTGGGGAAGGACATCGGGGGGAAGGAGAAGAGGGGAAAGAAGGGGGAAGGAGATGGGGCAATGAGATGGGGGAAGCAGTTGGGAGGAAGGAAGGGGAAGGAGATGGGGTGGAGGGATATAGGGGGAAAGAGATGGGGGAATGAAGGGGAAGGAGATGGGGGAATGAGATTGGTGGGAAGAAGATACGGGGGGAAGGAAGGGGGAAGGAGATAGGGGAAGGAGATAGGGGAGAAGGAGATGGGGGGAAGGAGATGGGGGAAGGAGATGGGGGGCAGGAGATACGGGGGGAAGGAAGGGGGAAGGAGATAGGGGGAAGGAGATAGGGGAGAACGAGATGGAGGGAAGGAGGTGGGGGAAGGAGATGGGGGGAGGAAGGGGGAAGGAGATGGGGAAGGAGATAGGGGCAAGGAGATAGGGGGGAAGGAGATACGGGGGAAGGAAGGGGAAGGAGATGGGGGGAAGGAGATGGGGGAAGGAAGGGGGAAGGAGATAGGTGGGAAGGAGATAGGGGGAAGGAAGTGGGATGGAGATGGGGGTGAAAGAGATGGGGGAAGGAAGGGGGGAATGAGATGGGGCAAGGAGATGGGGGGAAGGAAGGGGGGAGGAGATGGGGGAAAGAGATGGGGAAGGAAGGGGGAAAGAGCTGGGGGAAGGAGATAGAGGGGAAGGAGATAGAGGTGAAGGAGATGGGTGGAAGGAGAAGGGGGGAGGAAGGGGGAATGAGATGGGGGGAAGGAGATAGGGGAAGGAGATGGGGGGAAGGAAGGGGCAAGTAGATGGGGGAAGGAGATACGGGGGAAGGAAGGGGGAAGGAGATGAGGGGAAGGAGATGAGGGGAAGGAGATGGGGAAGGAGATAGGGGGAAGGACATGGAGGGAAGGAAGGGGGAAGGAGATTGTGGGAAGGAGATGGGGGAAGGAGATAGGGGGAAGGATGGGGGAAGGAAGGGGGAAGGAGATAGGGAAGGAGATGGGGGAAAGGAAGGTGGATGGAGATGGAGGAAGGAGATGGGGGGAAGGAGGGAGGAGGAGATGGGGGAAGGAAGGGGGAAGAAAATTGCGGGAAGGAGATGGGGGGTAGGAAGGGAGAAAGGAGATAGGGGCGAAGGAAGGGGGAACGAGATGGGGGAAGAAGATGGGGAAGGAGATGGGGGAAGGAAGTGGAAGGAGATAGGGGCGAAGGAAGGGGTAAGGAGATTGTGGGGGAAGGAAGGGGGAAGGAGATAGAGGAAGGAGATGGAGGGAAGAAAGGTGGATGGAGATAGGGGGGAAAGAGATAGGAGGGATGGAGATAATGGGAAGGAAGAGGGGAAAGGGGATTGGGGGCGAAGGAAGGAGGAAGGATATGGGAGGAAGGAGATAGGGGGAAGGAAGGGGAAGGAGTTAGGGGGCAAGGAGAATGGGGTGAAGGAAGGGGGAAGGAGATGGGGATGGAAGGGGGAAGGAGTTGTGGGGAAAGAGATACGGGGGAAGGAGATGGGGAAGGAGATGGGGGGATGGAATGGGGAAGGAGATGGGGGAAGGAAGGGGGAAGGAGATGGGGAAAGGAAGGGGGAAGGAGATGGAGGAAGGAGATGGGGTGGAAGGAAGTGGGTAGGAGATGGGGGAAGGAGAGATGGGGGAAGGAAGGGGGAAGGAGATGGGGAAAGGAAGGGGGAAGGAGATGGAGGAAGGAGATGGGGTGGAAGGAAGGGGGTAGGAGATGGGGGAAGGAGAGATGGGGGAAGGAAGGGGGAAGGAGATGGGGGAAGGAGATTGAGGAAGGAAGGGGGAAGGCGATAGGGGGAAGGAGATGGGTGAAGGAAGGGGGAACGAGATGGGGGAAGAAAGGGGTAAGAAGATAGGGTGTAAGGAGATGGGGGAAGGACGTGGGAAGGACATAGGGGAGAAGCAGATGGGGGGAAGGAAGGGGGAAGGAGATAGGTGGGAAGGAGATGGGGGAAGGAAGTGGAAGGAGATCGGGGGAAGGAGATAGGGGGAAGGAATGGGGAAAGGAGGTGGGGGAAGGAGATAGGGACAAGGAGATAGGGGAGAAGGAGATACGGGGGAAGGAAGGGGAAGGAGATTGGGGGAAGGAGATGGGGGAAGGAAGGGGGAAGGAGATAGGTGGGAAGGAGATGGGGAAGAAAGGGGGAAGGGGATGGGGAAGGAGATAGGGGAAGGAAGGGGGACGGAGATGGGGAAGAAAGGGGGAAGGAGATGGGGAAGGAAGGGGGAAGGAGATGGAGGAAGGAAGGGGCAAGGAGATGGGGGAAGGGGATAGGTTGAAAGGAGATAGGGGTGAAGGAGATCAGAGTGGAAGGAGAAGGGGGATGGAGATGGGGAAGGAGATGGGGGTAGAAGATGGGAGGAAGGAAGGGGGAAGGAGATGGGGGAAGGGGATAGGTGGGAAGGAGATACGGGGGTAAGGAAGGGGAAGGAGATTGGGGGAAGGAGATGGGGGAAGGAAGGGGGAAGGAGATAGGTGGGAAGGAGATGGGGAAGAAAGGGGGAAGGGGATGGGGAAGGAGATAGGGGAAGGAAGGGGGACGGAGATGGGGGAAGAAAGGGGGAAGGAGATGGGGAAGGAAGGGGAAGGAGATGGGGGACGGAAGGGGCAAGGAGATGGGGGAAGGGGATAGGTTGAAAGGAGATAGGGGTGAAGGAGATCAGAGTGGAAGGAGAAGGGGGATGGAGATGGGGGAAGGAGATGGGGGTAGAAGATGGGAGGAAGGAAGTGGGAAGGAGATGGGGGAAGGGGGTAGATGGGAAGGAGATACGGGGGTAAGGAAGTGGGAAGGAGATGAGGGGAAGGAGGGGGGGTGGGAAGGAAGGGGGAAGGAAGGGGTTGGGGGAGGAAGGGTGAAGGAGATGGGGAAAGGGGGTAAAGGAAGGGGGAAGGAGATGGGGAAGGAGAGGGGGGAAGGAAGGGGGAAGTAGAGCGGGGAAGGAAGGGGGAAGGAGATGTGGGGAAGGTGAGGAGGAAGGAAGGGGGAAGGAGATGGGGGGAGGAGAGGGGTGTAGGAAGGGGAGGAGATGGGGGGAGGGAGAGGGTGGGAAGGGAAATGGGAAGGAGATAGGGCGAAGGAGAGGTGGGGGAAGGAAGGGAAGGAGATATGAGGGAAGGCGGGGGGAGGAAGGGGGAAGGAGATGGGGGGAAGGAGAGGGGGAAGGGAGAGGAGGAGATAGGCAGGGAAGGGGGGAGGAGACCGGGGAAGGAGAGGGGGCGAATGAATGGGAAGGAGATGGGGTGAAGGAAAGCGGGGAGAAGAGGGGGGGAAGGAGAGTGGGGGAAGGTGATAGGGGGAAGGAGAGCGGGTGGAAGGAAGGGGAAGGAGAAGGGGGAGGAGATAGGCGGGAAGGGGTGGAAAGAGATGGGGAAGGAGAGGGGGGAAGGAAGGGGGAATGAGATAGGGGGAAATGAGAGGGGGAAGGAAGGAAGGGAAAGGGGGAAGGAAGGGGGAAGGAGCGAGGGGAAGTCAATGGGGGAAAGGAGATGTGGGGAACGAGAGGGGGAGGAAAGGAGATGGGGAGGAGAGGGGGGAAGGGGAGGGGTGTGAAGGAGAGGGGGTTAAGGAGAGGGTGGGAGGAGGGGGGAAGGAGAGGGGGGAAGGAGAGGGGGGGGGGAGAGGTAGGGATGGAGATGGGGCGAAGGAGAGGTGGGGAAGGAGAGTGGGAGGGAAGGAGATAGGGGAAGGAGAGGGGGGGAAGGAGAGGGGGATTAGGAGGGGGGGTAAGGAGAGGGTGGGATGGAAGGGGGAAGGAGAGGGGAAGAAGAGGGTGGGATGAGATAGGGGGTAGGAGAGGGGGGGAAGGAGGGGGGAGGAGATGGGGGTAGGAGTGGGGGGAGGAGATGGGGAAGGAGAGGTGGGAAGGAGATTGGGGGATGGAGAGGGCGGAAGGAGATGGGGGGAAGGAGATGGGGTGGAAGGATGGGGGAAGTAGATGGGGAAGGAAGGGGGGAAAGGTGATGGGTGAATGAGATGGGGGGAGGAAGGGGGATGAGACCGGAAAAGGAGATAGCAGTGGAAGAAAGGGGGAAGGAGATGGGGTGCAGGAGATGGGGGGAAGGAGGTGGGGGAAGGAGGGTGGAAGGAGATGGGGCGAAAGTGATGGGGGGAAGGGGATGTGGAGAAGGAAGAGGGAACAAGATGGGGGAAGGAGATATGGGGGAAGGAGGTGGGAAGGAGATGGGGGGAAGGAGATGGGGGGAAGGAATAAGAGGTTAGGAGATAGGGGAGAAGGAGATGGGGCGAAGGAAGGGGGAAGGAGATATGGGAGAAGGAGAAAGGGGGGATGGAAGGGGGATGGAGAGATGGCGGAAGGAGATAGGGGAGAAGGAGTTGGGGGTAAGGAAGTGGGAAGGTGGTGGGGGAAGGAAGGGGAAAGGAGATGGGGAAGGAGAGGGGGGAAGGAAGGGGGAAGGAGATAGGGGGAAGGAGATAGGGGAGAAGGAGATTGGGAGAAGGAAGGGGGAAGGAGAGATGGTGGAAGGAGATAGGGGAGAAGGAGATGGGGGTAGGAAGTGGGAAGGTGATGGGGGAAGGAAGGGGAAAGGAGATGGGGAAGGAGAGGGGGAAGGAAAGGGAAGGAGATAGGAGGAGGAGAAGGGGGAAGGAAAGGGGGGAAGGAGATGGGGGAAGGAGAGGGGTGGAAGGATGGGGGAAGCAGATGGGGGGAAGGAGAGATCGGAGGAGGAAGGGGGAAGGAGATGGGGGAAGGAGATTGGGGGAAGGAAGGGGGAAGGAGATGGGGGAAGGAGATGGGGGGAAGGAAGGGGGAAGGAGATACATGGAGGGAGGAAGGGGGAAGGAGATGGGGAAGGGGAGAGGGGGGAAGGAAGGGGGGAAGGAGATAGGTGGGAAGGATATGGGGGAGAAGTGGGAGGGGATAGGGGGTGAAGGAGATAGGGTGAAAGGAGGGGGTAAGGAGATGGGGGAAGGAGTGGGGGAAGGAGATAGGGGGAAGGAGATGGGGGAAGGAGATGGGGGAAGGAGATAGGGGGAAGGAGGTGGAGGGAAGGAGATGGGGGAAGGAAGGG
Source organism: Chiloscyllium punctatum (assembly GCF_047496795.1). Taxonomy (NCBI): domain Eukaryota; kingdom Metazoa; phylum Chordata; class Chondrichthyes; order Orectolobiformes; family Hemiscylliidae; genus Chiloscyllium; species Chiloscyllium punctatum. The sequence continues at coordinate 15,714 of NW_027311306.1, read as the reverse complement.
GAAGGAGATGGGGGAAAGTGATGGGGGAAGAATGGGGAAGGAGATAGGGGGAAGGAGATGGGGTGAAAGTGATGGGGAAGAAGATGGGGAAGGAGATAGGGGGAAGGAGATGGGGTGAAGGTGATGGGGGAAGAATGGGGAAGGAGATAGGGGGGAAGGAGATGGGGGTGAAAGTGATGGGGGGAAGAAATGGGGAAGGAGATGGGGGAAGGAGATGGGGGAAGGAGATGGGGGAAGGAGATAGGGGGAAGGGACATAGGGGCGGTAGGAAGGGGGAAGGTAGATGGGAGGAAGAGGTTGGGGTAGTAAAGGGGAAGGAGATGGGGGAAGGAGATAGTGGGGAAGGAGATATGTGAGAAGGTGATAGGGGCGGTAGGAAGGGGGAAGGTAGATGGGGGGAGGAGATGGGGGTAGCAAGGGGGAAGGAGATAGGGGGAAGAGATGGGGGAAGGAAGGGAGAAGGAGATGGAGCAAGGAGATGGGGAAGGAAGGGGGAAAGAGAGGGAGGGAGGAGATAGAGGGGAAGGAGATAGGGTGAAGGAGATGGGTGGAAGGAGAAGGGGGGAAGGAAGGGGGAATGAGATGGGGGAAGGAGATGGGGGGATGGAAGGGATGGAGATGGGGGAAGGAGATGGGGGAAGGAGATGGGGGGAAGGATGGGGGAAGGAAGGGGGAAGGAGATGGGGGAAGGAGATAGGTGAAGGAGATGGGGAAGGAGGGAGGAAGGAGATGGGGAAGGAATGGGGAAGAAATTGCGGGAAGGAGATGGGGGTAGGAATGGAGAAAGGAGATTGGGGCGAAGGAAGGGGGAAGGAGATGGGGGAAGGAGATGGGGAAGGAGATGGGGAAGGAAGGTGGAAGGAGTTGGGGGAAGGAGATGGGGGGCGAGGAAGGGGGAAGGAGATAGGGGAAGGAGATTGGGGGGATGGAAGGGGGGGAGATGGGGGTAGGAAGTGGGAAGGAGATATGGGGGAAGGAAGGGGGAACGAGAGGGGGAAGGAAGAGGAAGGAATGGGGAAGGTGATGGGGGAAGGAGATAGGGGGAAGGAAGGGGGAAGGAGATGGGGAAGGGGATAGGGGAAGGAGATGGGGAAGGGGATAGGGGCGGAAGGAAGGGGAAAGAGATATGGGCAAGTAGATAGGGGAGAAGGAGATATGGGGGAAGGAAGGGGGAAGGAGATGGGGAGGAGATGGGGGAAGGAAGGGGGAAGGAGATAGGGGTTGAAAGAAATGGGGGTAAGAAATGGGGAAGGAGAAGGGGGAAGGAGATGGGGGAAGGAGATGGGGGAAGCAAGGGGGAAGGAGATGGTGTGAAGGAGATGGGGGAAGGAGTTGGGGAGAAAGAGATGGGGGAAGAAATGGGGAAGGAGATGGGGAAGGAGATAGGGGAAGGAGATAGTGGGGAAGGACATCGGGGGGAAGGAGAAGAGGGGAAAGAAGGGGGAAGGAGATGGGGCAATGAGATGGGGGAAGCAGTTGGGAGGAAGGAAGGGGAAGGAGATGGGGTGGAGGGATATAGGGGGAAAGAGATGGGGGAATGAAGGGGAAGGAGATGGGGGAATGAGATTGGTGGGAAGAAGATACGGGGGGAAGGAAGGGGGAAGGAGATAGGGGAAGGAGATAGGGGAGAAGGAGATGGGGGGAAGGAGATGGGGGAAGGAGATGGGGGGGGCAGGAGATACGGGGGGAAGGAAGGGGGAAGGAGATAGGGGGAAGGAGATAGGGGAGAACGAGATGGAGGGAAGGAGGTGGGGGAAGGAGATGGGGGGGAGGAAGGGGGAAGGAGATGGGGAAGGAGATAGGGGCAAGGAGATAGGGGGGAAGGAGATACGGGGGAAGGAAGGGGAAGGAGATGGGGGGAATGAGATGGGGGAAGGAAGGGGGAAGGAGATAGGTGGGAAGGAGATAGGGGGAAGGAAGTGGGATGGAGATGGGGGTGAAAGAGATGGGGGAAGGAAGGGGGGAATGAGATGGGGCAAGGAGATGGGGGGAAGGAAGGGGGAAGGAGATGGGGGAAAGAGATGGGGAAGGAAGGGGGAAAGAGCTGGGGGAAGGAGATAGAGGGGAAGGAGATAGAGGTGAAGGAGATGGGTGGAAGGAGAAGGGGGGAGGAAGGGGGAATGAGATGGGGGGAAGGAGATAGGGGAAGGAGATGGGGGGAAGGAAGGGGCAAGTAGATGGGGGAAGGAGATACGGGGGGAAGGAAGGGGGAAGGAGATGAGGGGAAGGAGATGAGGGGAAGGAGATGGGGAAGGAGATAGGGGAAGGACATGGAGGGAAGGAAGGGGGAAGGAGATTGTGGGAAGGAGATGGGGGAAGGAGATAGGGGGAAGGATGGGGGAAGGAAGGGGGAAGGAGATGGGGGAAGGAGATGGGGGAAAGGAAGGTGGATGGAGATGGAGGAAGGAGATGGGGGGGAAGGAGGGAGGAAGGAGATGGGGGAAGGAAGGGGGAAGAAAATTGCGGGAAGGAGATGGGGGGTAGGAAGGGAGAAAGGAGATAGGGGCGAAGGAAGGGGGAACGAGATGGGGTAAGAAGATGGGGAAGGAGATGGGGGAAGGAAGTGGAAGGAGATAGGGGCGAAGGAAGGGGTAAGGAGATTGTGGGGGAAGGAAGGGGGAAGGAGATAGAGGAAGGAGATGGAGGGAAGAAAGGTGGATGGAGATAGGGGGGAAAGAGATAGGGGGGATGGAGATAATGGGAAGGAAGAGGGAAAGGGGATTGGGGGCGAAGGAAGGAGGAAGGATATGGGAGGAAGGAGATAGGGGGAAGGAAGGGGAAGGAGTTAGGGGGCAAGGAGAATGGGGTGAAGGAAGGGGGAAGGAGATGGGGATGGAAGGGGGAAGGAGTTGTGGGGAAAGAGATACGGGGGAAGGAGATGGGGAAAGATGGGGAAGGAGATGGGGGGATGGAATGGGGAAGGAGATCGGGGAAGGAAGGGAGAAGGAGATGGGGAAAGGAAGGGGGAAGGAGATGGAGGAAGGAGATGGGGTGGAAGGAAGTGGGTAGGAGATGGGGGAAGGAGAGATGGGGGAAGGAAGGGGGAAGGAGATGGGGAAAGGAAGGGGGAAGGAGATGGAGGAAGGAGATGGGGTGGATGGAAGGGGGGTAGGAGATGGGGGAAGGAGAGATGGGGGAAGGAAGGGGGAAGGAGATGGGGGAATGAGATTGAGGAAGGAAGGGGGAAGGCGATAGGGGGAAGGAGATGGGTGAAGGAAGGGGGAACGAGATGGGGGAAGAAAGGGGTAAGAAGATAGGGTGTAAGGAGATGGGGGAAGGAAGTGGGAAGGACATAGGGGAGAAGCAGATGGGGGAAGGAAGGGGGAAGGAGATAGGTGGAAAGGAGATGGGGGGAAGGAAGTGGGAAGGAGATCGGGGGAAGGAGATTGGGGGAAGGAATGGGGAAAGGAGGTGGGGGAAGGAGATAGGGACAAGGAGATAGGGGAGAAGGAGATACGGGGGATGGAAGGGGAAGGAGATTGGGGGAAGGAGATGGGGGAAGGAAGGGGGAAGGAGATAGGTGGGAAGGAGATGGGGAAGAAAGGGGGAAGGGGATGGGGAAGGAGATAGGGGAAGGAAGGGGGACGGAGATGGGGGAAGAAAGGGGGGAATGAGATGGGGAAGGAAGGGGGAAGGAGATGGGGGAAGGAAGGGGCAAGGAGATGGGGGAAGGGGATAGGTTGAAAGGAAGATAGGGGTGAAGGAGATCAGAGTGGAAGGAGAAGGGGGATGGAGATGGGGGAAGGGATAAGGCTGGTAGAAAGGGGGAAGGAGATGGGGGAAGGAGATGGGGTAGCAAGGGGGAAGGAGATAGGGGAAAGAGATGGGGGCAGGAAGGGAGAAGGGAGTTGGGGTAAGGAGATGGGAGAAGGAAGCGTGAAGGAGATGGGGGTTGGAGATAGGGGAAGCAGATGGGGGAGAAGGAGAAGTGGGAAGGAGATAGGGGGAAGGAGAGGGGGAAGGAAGGGGGAAGGACATGGGGGAAGGGGGGTGAAGAAAGCAGGAAGGAGATAGGGGAAGGAGAGCGGGGAAGGAGATTGGGGGAAGGAGGGAGGAAGGAGATGGGGGAAGGAGAGGGAGTGGAAGGAAGAGGGAAGGAGAGGGCGGGAAGGAGATGGTGGGAAGAACCGGTGGGAGGGAGAGAAGGGGGAGGGAAAGAGGGGAAGGAGAGAGGGGGGAAGGAGAGGGGGGAAGGAAGGGGGAAGTAGATTGGGGGGAAAGGGGGGAAAGGAAGGGGGAAGGAGATGGGGAAGTAGAGGGGGAAGGAAGGGGCAAGGGAGATAGTGGAGAAGGAGAGGAGGGGAAGTAAGGGGAAGGAGATAGGGGAAGGAGAGGGTGGGGAAGGAGAGGGGGCAAAGGAGATGTGGGTGAAGGAAGGGGGAAGGAGATGGGGGAAGGAGAGGGGGCAAGGAGATGGGAGAAGGAGATGGAGGAAGGAGAGGGGTGGGGTAGGAGAGGGTGGGAAGTAGATGGGGGAAGGGGAGGGGGAAGGAGATGGGGCGAAGGAGAGGTGGGGGAAGGAAGGGGGAAGGAGATGGGGGAAGGAGATGGAGGAAGGAGAGGGTGGGGTAGGAGAGGGTGGGAAGTAGATGGGGGAAGGAAGGGGGAAGGAGATGGGGGAAGGAGACGGGGGATGGTGATGGGGAAGGAGAGGAGGGGAAGGAGTGTGGAGGGGGGGAAGGAGAGATGGGGTAAGGAGAGGGAGGAAGGAATGGGGAAGGAAGGAGATGGGGAAGGGGGGGAAGGAAGGGGGAAGGAAGTAGATGGGGGAAGGAGAGGGGTGGGAAGGAAGGGGAAGGAAGGGGATGGGGGAAGGAGATGGGGAAGGGGGAAGGAAGGGGGAAGGAGTTAGTGGAAGGAGAGGGGGGAAGGAGAGGGTGTGGGAAGGAAGGGGAAGGAAGGGGATGGGGATGATGGGGGAAGGAGATGGGGGAAGGGGGAAGGAAGGGGGAAGGAGATAGGGGGAAGTAGAGGGGGGAAGGAGAGGGGAGAAGGAGCGGTGGGGAAGGAAGGTGTAGGAAGTAGAGGGGGTGGGAAGGAGATAGGTGGGAAGGAGAGGGGGAAGGAAGGGGGAAGTAGAGAGGGAAGGAAGGTGGAAGGAGACGGGGAAGGAGAGGGGGAAGGAAGGGGGAAGGAGATGGGGGAAGGAGAGTGGGGGGAAGGAAGGGAGAAGGAGATAGGGTGAAGGAGGGGGGAAGGAATTGGGAAGGAGATGGGGTGAAGGAGAGGTGGGGGAAGGAAGAGGGAAGGAGATAGGGGGAAGGAGAGGGGGGAGGAGATAGAGGGGAAGGAGAGGAGGTGATAGAAGAGGGAAGGAGATAGAGGGAATGGAGAGGGGGGAAGGAAGGGGAAAGCAGATGCGGGGAAGGAGAGGGCGGAGTGAGAGGGAAGGAGATAGGCGGGAAGGGGGAAAGAGATGGGGGAAGGAGAACGGGGAAGGAATGCGGAAGGAGATGGGGATAAGGAGAGGGGGGAAGGAAGGGGGAAGGACACAGGGAGAAGGAAGGGGGAAGGAGATAGGGGGAAATGAGAGTGGGAGGGAAGGAGATTGGGGAAGGAGAGGGGGGCAGGAGAGTGGGATAGGAAGGAGATATGGGGAAGGAGAGGGGGAGAAGGAGGGGGGGGTTAAGGAGAGGGGGGTAAGGAGAGGGTGGGAAGGAAGGGGGAAGGAGAGGGGGAAGGAGAGAGTGGGAATGGAGGTAGGGGGAAGGAGACGGGGGAAGGAAGGGGGAAGGAGATAGGGGGAAGGAGTGGGGGAAGGAGTGGGGGGAAGGAGATGAGGAAGGAGAGGGAGAAGGAGAGGTGGGGAAGGAGAGTGGGGGGAAGGAAGGGGGAAGGAGATGGGGTGAGGAGGTGGGGGAAGGAAGGGGGAAGGAGATAGGGGGGAAGTAGGGGGGAGGAAGGGGTAAGGAGAAAGGCGGGAAGGAGAGGGGGGGAAGGAGATGGGGAAGGAGAGGGGGGGAAGGAAGGGGGATGGATTTAGGGGGAAGGTGATGGGGGAAGGAGTTGGGGGAAGGAGAGGGGGGAAGGGAAGGGGGAAGGAGATGGGGGAAGGAGAGAGGGGGAAGGAAGGGGGAAGGAGATAGGGGGAAGGAGAGGGGGGAAGGAAGGGGAAGGAGATAGGCGGGAAGGGGGGAAAGAGATGGGGGAAAGGACGAGGGGGGAAGGAAGGGGGAAGGAGATAGGGGGAGGAGGGAGGGAGGGAAGGGGGAAGGAGATGGCGAAGAGAGGGGGGAAGAAAGCGGGAAGGAGATAGGCGGGAAGGCGGGGGGAAAGAGTTGGGGAAGGATAGTGGGGAATGAAGGGGGAATGAGATAGTGGGAAATGAGAGGGGGAAGGAATGAAGGAAAGGGGGAAGGAAGGGGGAAGGAGCTAGGGGAAGGCAATGGGGGAAAGGAGATGTGGGAACGTGAGGGGGAGGAAAGGAGACGGGGAGGAGAGGGGGGAAGGAGAGGGGTGTGTAGGAGAGGGGGTTAAGCAGAGGGTGGGAAGGAGGGGGAAGGAGAGGGGGGAAGGAGAGGGGGAAGGAGAGGTAGGATGGAGATAGGGGCGAAGGAGAGGTGGGGAAGGAGTGGGGGGAAGGTGATGAGGAAGGAGAGGGGGAAGGAGAGGTGGGAAGGAGATTGGGAGATGGAGAGGGGGGAAGGAGATTGGGGGGAAGAAGAGGGGGTGGAAGGATGTGGGTAGGACAATGTGGAAGGAGAGGGGTGAAGGAGATGGGGGAAGGAGAGGTGGGAATGAGATAGCGGGAAGGAGATGGGGGAAGGGGGTGGAAGGAAGGGAAGGAGATGTGGGGAAGGAGAGTGGGGGATGGATGGGGAAGGAGATGGGGTGAAGGAGTGGTGGGGGAAGGAAGGGGGGAAGGACATTAGGGTGTAGTAGGGGGGAGGAAGGGGGAAGGAGAAAGGCGGGAAGGAGAGGGGGGAAGGAGATGTGGAAGGAGAGGGGGGGAAGGAAGGGGACGAGACAGGGGGAAGGAAAGGGGGGAGGAAGGGCGAAGGAGATGGGGAAGAAAAGGGGGGAAGGAAGCGGGAAGGAGATAGGCAGGAAGGGGGGAAAGAGATGGGGGAAGGAGAGGGGGGAAGGAGAGGGGTGGGAAGGAAGGGGAAGGAAGGGGTGTGGGGGATGATGGGGGAAGGAGATGGGGGAAGGGGGAAGGAAGGGGGAAGGAGATAGGGGAAGTAGAGGGGGGGAAGGAGAGGGGAGAAGGAGCGGCGGGGAAGGAATGTGTAGGAAGTAGAGGGGGTGGGGATGGAGATAGGTGGGAAGGAGAGGGGGAAGGAAGGGGGAAGTAGAGAGGGAAGGAAGATGGAAGGAGACGGGGGAAGGAGAGGGGGAAGGAAGGGGGAAGGAGATGGGGGAAGGAGAGTGGGGGAAGGAAGGTAGAAGGAGATAGGGTGAAGGAGGGGGGAAGGAATTGGGAAGGAGATGGGGTGAAGGAGAGGTGGGGAAGGAAGAGGGAAGGAGATAGGGGGAAGGAGAGGGGGGAGGAGATAGAGGGGAAGGAGAGGAGGTGATAGAAGAGGGAAGGAGATAGAGGGAAAGGAGAGGGGGGAAGAAGGGGGAAGCAGATGCGGGGAAGGAGAGGGCGGAGTGAGAGGGAAGGAGATAGGCGGGAAGGGGGAAAGAGATGGGGGAAGGAGAACGGGGAAGGAATGCGGAAGGAGATGGGGATAAGGAGAGGGGGGAAGGAAGGGGGAAGGACACAGGGGGAAGGAAGGGGGAAGGAGATAGGGGGAAATGAGAGTGGGAGGGAAGGAGATTGGGGAAGGAGAGGGGGGCAGGAGAGTGGGATAGGAAGGAGATATGGGGAAGGAGAGGGGGAGAAGGAGGGGGGGTTAAGGAGAGGGGGGTAAGGAGAGGGTGGGAAGGAAGGGGGAAGGAGAGGGGGAAGGAGAGAGTGGGAATGAGGTAGGGGGAAGGAGACGGGGGAAGGAAGGGGGAAGGAGATAGGGGGAAGGAGTGGGGGAAGGAGTGGGGGGAAGGAGATGAGGAAGGAGAGGGGGAAGGAGAGGGTGGGGAAGGAGAGTGGGGAAGGAAGGGAGAAGGAGATGGGGTGAAGGAGAGGTGGGGGAAGGGAAGGGGGAAGGAGATAGGGTGAAGTAGGGGGGAGGAAGGGGGAAGGAGAAAGGCGGGAAGGAGAGGGGGGAAGGAGATGGGGAAGGAGAGGGGGGAAGGAAGGGGGAAGGATTTTAGGGGGATGGAGTTGGGGGGAAGGAGTTGGGGAAGGAGAGGGTGGAAGGAAGGGGGAAGGAGATAGGGGGAAGGAGAGGGGGGAAGGAAGGGGAAGGATAGGCGGGAAGGGGGGAAGAGATGGGGGAAGGAGAGGGGGGATGGAAGGGGGAAGGAGATAGGCGGGAAGGGGGGGAAAGAGTTGGGGAAGGATAGGGGGAAGGAAGGGGGAATGAGATAGGGGGAAATGGGAGGGGGGAAGGAAGGAAGGAAAGGGGGGAAGGAAGGGGGAAGGAGCTAGGGGAAGGCAATGGGGAAAGGAGATGTGGGAACGAGAGGGGGAGGAAAGGAGACGGGGAGGAGAGGGGGGAAGGAGAGGGGTGTGTAGGAGAGGGGGTTAAGCAGGGGTGGGAAGGAAGGGGGAAGGAGAGGGGGGAAGGAGAGGTAGGATGGAGATAGGGGCGAAGGAGAGGTGGGGAAGGAGTGGGGGGGAAGGTGATGAGGAAGGAGAGGGGGAAGGAGAGGTGGGAAGGAGATTGGGAGATGGAGAGGGGGGAAGAAGGAGATTGGGGGAAGAAGAGGGGGTGGAAGGATGTGGGTAGGACAATGTGGAAGGAGAGGGGGGAAGGAGATGGGGGAAGGAGAGGTGGGAATGAGATAGCGGGAAGGAGATGGGGGAAGGGGGTGGAAGGAAGGGGAAGGAGATGTGGGGAAGGAGAGTGGGGGAAGGAAGGGGGAAGGAGATGGGGTGAAGGAGTGGTGGGGGAAGGAAGGGGGAAGGAGATAGGGGGAAGTAGGGGGGAGGAAGGGGGAAGGAGAAAGGCGGGAAGGAGAGGGGGGAAGGAGATGGGGAAGGAGAGGGGGGAAGGAAGGGGAACGAGATAGGGGGAAGGAAAGGGGGAAGGAAGGGGGAAGGAGATGGGGGAAGAAAAGGGGGGAAGGAAGCGGGAAGGAGATAGGCAGGAAGGGGGGGAAAGAGATGGGGGAAGGAGAGGGGGGAATGAAGGGGGAAGGATTTAAGGGGAGGAGAGGGGGGAGGGAAGGGGGAAGGAGATGTGGGGAAGAGAGGGGGGAAGTAAGCGGGAAGGAGATAGGTGGGAAGGGGGGAAAGAGATGGGGGAAGGAGAGTGGTGAAGGAAGGGGGAAGAGATAGGGGGTAATGAGAGGGGGGAAGGAAGGAAGGAAAGGGGGGAAGGAAGGGGGAAGGTGATAGGGGGAAGGAGTGGGGGGGAAGGAGATGGGGGAAGGAGAGGGGGAAGGAGAGGGGGAAGGAGAGGGGGAAGGAGATTGGGGGATGGAGAGGGGGTGGAAGGATGGGGGCAAGGAGAGTGTGGAAGGAGAGGGGGAAGGAGATGGGGGAAGGGGAGGTGGGAATGAGATGGGGGGAAGGAGATGGGCGGAAGGGGGTGGAAGGAAGGGGGAAGGAGATGTGGGGAAGGAGAGTGGGGGAAGGAAGGGGGAAGGGGATAGGGGGAAAGAGGGGGGAGGAAGGGGGAAGGAGATGGGGAAGGAGAGGGGGGAAGGAGATGGGGGAAGGAGATGGGGGGAAGGAAGGGGGAAGGAGATGGGGTGAAAGAGAGGTGGGGGAAGGAAGGGGGAAGGAAGGGGGAAGGAGATGGGGGAAGGAGAGGGGGGAAGGAAGGGGGAAGGAGATGGGGTGAAAGAGAGGTGGGGGAAGGAAGGGGGAAGGAGATAGGGTAAGGAGGGGGGAGGAAGGGGGAAGGAGTTGGGGGAAGGAGAGGGGGGAAGGAGATGGGGGAAGGAGAGGGGGTGGAAGGAAGGGGGAAGGAGATAGGGGTGAAGAGATGGGGAAAGAGAGGGGGGGAAGGAAGGGGGAAGGAGATAGGGGGAAGGAGAGGGGGGAGGGAGGGGGGAGGAGATGGGGAAAGAGAGGGGGAAGGAAGTGGGAAGGAGATAGGCGGGAAGGGGGAAAGAGTTTGGGAAGGATAGGGGGAAGGAAGGGGGAATGAGATGGGGTGAAGGAGTGGTGGGGGAAGGAAGGGGGAAGGAGATAGGGGGAAGTAGGGGGGAGGAAGGGGGAAGGAGAAGGGGGAAGGAGAGGGGGGAAGGAGATGGGGAAGGAGAGGGGGGAAGGAAGGGGAACGAGATAGGGGGAAGGAAAGGGGGGAAGGAAGGGGGAAGGAGATGGGGGAAGAAAAGGGGGGAAGGAAGCGGGAAGGAGATAGGCAGGAAGGGGGGGAAAGAGATGGGGGAAGGAGAGGGGGGAATGAAGGGGGAAGGATTTAAGGGGAGGAGAGGGGGGAGGGAAGGGGGAAGGAGATGTGGGGAAGAGAGGGGGGAAGTAAGCGGGAAGGAGATAGGTGGGAAGGGGGGAAAGAGATGGGGGAAGGAGAGTGGTGAAGGAAGGGGGAAGAGATAGGGGTAATGAGAGGGGGGAAGGAAGGAAGGAAAGGGGGGAAGGAAGGGGGAAGGTGATAGGGGGAAGGAGTGGGGGGGAAGGAGATGGGGGAAGGAGAGGGGGAAGGAGAGGGGGAAGGAGAGGGGGAAGGAGATTGGGGGATGGAGAGGGGGGTGGAAGGATGGGGGCAAGGGGGAGTGTGGAAGGAGAGGGGGAGGAGATGGGGGGGAAGTGGGAGGTGGGAATGAGATGGGGGAAGGAGATGGGCGGAAGGGGGTGGAAGGAAGGGGGAAGGAGATGTGGGGAAGGAGAGTGGGGGAAGGAAGGGGGAAGGGGATAGGGGAAAGAGGGGGGAGGAAGGGGGAAGGAGATGGGGGAAGGAGAGGGGGGAAGGAGATGGGGGAAGGAGATGGGGGGAAGGAAGGGGGAAGGAGATGGGGTGAAAGAGAGGTGGGGGAAGGAAGGGGGAAGGAAGGGGGAAGGAGATGGGGAAGGAGAGGGGGGAAGGAAGGGGGAAGGAGATGGGGTGAAAGAGAGGTGGGGGAAGGAAGGGGGAAGGAGATAGGGTAAGGAGGGGGGAGGAAGGGGAAGGAGATGGGGGAAGGAGAGGGGGGAAGGAGATGGGGGAAGGAGAGGGGGTGGAAGGAAGGGGGAAGGAGATAGGGGTGAAAGAGATGGGGGAAGAGAGGGGGGAAGGAAGGGGGAAGGAGATAGGGGGAAGGAGAGGGGGAGGGAGGGGGAGGAGATAGGTGGGAAGGAGATAGGGGAACGATGTGGGAACGAGATGGGGGAAGGAGATTGGCGGATAAGTGGGATGGAGTTAGGGGGTGAAAGAGATGGGGGAAGGAAGGGGGAATGAGATGGGGCAAGGAGATGGGGAGAAGGAAGGGGGAAGGAGATAGGGGGAGAAAGAGATGGAGTGAAGAAATGGAAAGGAGATGGGGGATGGTGATAGGGGGAAGGAGATGGGGGAAGGAGATCGGGGGAAGGAGATAGGGCTGGTAGAAAGGGGGAAGGAGATGGGGGAAGGAGATGGGGTAGCAAGGGGGAAGGAGATAGGGGAAGGAGATGGGGGCAGGAAGGGAGAAGGAGTTGGGGTAAGGAGATGGGGGAAGGAAGCGGGAAGGAGATGGGGGTAGGAGATAGGGGAAGCAGATGGGGGAGAAGGAGAAGTGGGAAGGAGATAGGGGGAAGGAGAGGGGGAAGGAAGGGGGAAGGACATGGGGGAAGGGGGTGAAGAAAGCAGGAAGGAGATAGGGGAAGGAGAGCGGGGAAGGAGATTGGGGGAAGGAGGGAGGAAGGAGATGGGGGAAGGAGAGGGAGTGGAAGGAAGAGGGAAGGAGAGGGCGGGAAGGAGATGGTGGGAAGAACCGGTGGGAGGGAGAGAAGGGGGAGGGAAAGAGGGGAAGGAGAGAGGGGGGAAGGAGAGGGGGGAAGGAAGGGGGAAGTAGATTGGGGGAAAGGGGGGAAAGGAAGGGGGAAGGAGATGGGGAAGTAGAGGGGGAAGGAAGGGGCAAGGAGATAGTGGAGAAGGAGAGGAGGGGAAGTAAGGGGAAGGAGATAGGGGAAGGAGAGGGTGGGGAAGGAGAGGGGGGCAAAGGAGATGTGGGTGAAGGAAGGGGGAAGGAGATGGGGGAAGGAGAGGGGGCAAGGAGATGGGAGAAGGAGATGGAGGAAGGAGAGGGTGGGGTAGGAGAGGGTGGGAAGTAGATGGGGGAAGGGGAGGGGGAAGGAGATGGGGCGAAGGAGAGGTGGGGGAAGGAAGGGGGAAGGAGATGGGGGAAGGAGATGGAGGAAGGAGAGGGTGGGGTAGGAGAGGGTGGGAAGTAGATGGGGGAAGGAAGGGGGAAGGAGATGGGGGAAGGAGACGGGGGATGGTGATGGGGAAGGAGAGGAGGGGAAGGAGTGGAGGGGGGAAGGAGAGATGGGGTAAGGAGAGGGGAGGAAGGAATGGGGAAGGAAGGAGATGGGGAAGGGGGGGAAGGAAGGGGGAAGGAAGGAGATGGGGAAGGAGAGGGGTGGGAAGGAAGGGGAAGGAAGGGGATGGGGGAAGGAGATGGGGAAGGGGGAAGGAAGGGGGAAGGAGATAGTGGAAGGAGGGGGGAAGGAGAGGGGTGGGAAGGAAGGGGAAGGAAGGGGATGGGGGATGATGGGGGAAGGAGATGGGGGAAGGGGGAAGGAAGGGGGAAGGAGATAGGGGGAAGGAGAGGGGGGAGGAGATAGAGGGGAAGGAGAGGAGGTGATAGAAGAGGGAAGGAGATAGAGGGAAAGGAGAGGGGGGAAGGAAGGGGGAAGCAGATGCGGGGAAGGAGAGGGCGGAGTGAGAGGGAAGGAGATAGGCGGGAAGGGGGAAAGAGATGGGGGAAGGAGAACGGGGAAGGAATGCGGAAGGAGATGGGGATAAGGAGAGGGGGGAAGGAAGGGGAAAGGACACAGGGAGAAGGAAGGGGGAAGGAGATAGGGGGAAATGAGAGTGAGAGGGAAGGAGATTGGGCAAGGAGAGGGGGCAGGAGAGTGGGATAGGAAGGAGATATGGGGAAGGAGAGGGGGAGAAGGAGGGGGGGTTAAGGAGAGGGGGGTAAGGAGAGGGTGGGAAGGAAGGGGGAAGGAGAGGGGGAAGGAGAGAGTGGGAATGAGGTAGGGGGAAGGAGACGGGGGAAGGAAGGGGGAAGGAGATAGGGGGAAGGAGTGGGGGAAGGAGTGGGGGAAGGAGATGAGGAAGGAGAGGGGGAAGGAGAGGTGGGGAAGAAGAGTGGGGGAAGGAAGGGGGAAGGAGATGGGGTGAAGGAGAGGTGGGGGAAGGAAGGGGGAAGGAGATAGGGGGAAGTAGGGGGGAGGAAGGGGAAGTAGAAAGGCGGGAAGGAGAGGGGGGAAGGAGATGGGGAAGGAGAGGGGGGAAGGAAGGGGGAAGGATTTAGGGGGAAGGAGATGGGGGAAGGAGTTGGGGAAGGAGAGGGGGGAAGGAAGGGGGAAGGAGATGGGGGAAGGAGAGAGGGGGAAGGAAGGGGGAAGGAGATAGGGGAAGGAGAGGGGGGAAGGAAGGGGGAAGGAGATAGGCGGGAAGGGGGGAAAGAGATGGGGGAAGGAGAGGGGGGAAGGAAGGGGAAGGAGATAGGGGGAGGAGGGAGGGAGGGAAGGGGGAAGGAGATGGGGAAGAGAGGGGGGAAGAAAGCGGGAAGCAGATAGGCGGGAAGGGGGGGAAAGAGTTGGGGAAGGATAGGGGGGAAGGAAGGGGGAATGAGATAGGGGGAAATGAGAGGGGGGAAGGAATGAAGGAAAGGGGGAAGGAAGGGGGAAGGAGCTAGGGGAAGGCAATGGGGGAAAGGAGATGTGGGAACGAGAGGGGGAGGAAAGGAGACGGGGGAGGAGAGGGGGAAGGAGAGGGGTGTGTAGGAGAGGGGGTTAAGCAGAGGGTGGGAAGGAAGGGGGAAGGAGAGGGGGGAAGGAGAGGGGGAAGGAGAGGTAGGATGGAGATAGGGGCGAAGGAGAGGTGGGGAAGGAGTGGGGGGAAGGTGATGAGGAAGGAGAGGGGGAAGGAGAGGTGGGAAGGAGATTGGGAGATGGAGAGGGGGGAAGGAGATTGGGGGAAGAAGAGGGGGTGGAAGGATGTGGGTAGGACAATGTGGAAGGAGAGGGGGGAAGGAGATGGGGGAAGGAGAGGTGGGAATGAGATAGCGGGAAGGAGATGGGGAAGGGGGTGGAAGGAAGGGGAAGGAGATGTGGGGAAGGAGAGTGGGGGAAGGATGGGGGAAGGAGATGGGGTGAAGGAGTGGTGGGGGAAGGAAGGGGGAAGGAGATAGGGGGTAGTAGGGGGGAGGAAGGGGGAAGGAGAAAGGCGGGAAGGAGAGGGGGGAAGGAGACGTGGAAGGAGAGGGGGGAAGGAAGGGGAACGAGACAGGGGGAAGGAAAGGGGGGAAGGTAGGGCGAAGGAGATCGGGGAAGAAAAGGGGGGGAAGGAAGCGGGAAGGAGATAGGCAGGAAGGGGGGGAAAGAGATGGGGGAAGGAGAGGGGGGAAGGAGAGGGGTGGGAAGGAAGGGGAAGGAAGGGGATGGGGGATGATGGGGGAAGGAGATGGGGGAAGGGCGAAGGAAGGGGGAAGGAGATAGGGGGAAGTAGAGGGGGGAAGGAGAGGGGAGAAGGAGCGGCGGGGAAGGAATGTGTAGGAAGTAGAGGGGGTGGGAAGGAGATAGGTGGGAAGGAGAGGGGGAAGGAAGGGGGAAGTAGAGAGGGAAGGAAGATGGAAGGAGACGGGGAAGGAGAGGGGAAGGAAGGGGGAAGGAGATGGGGGAAGGAGACTGGGGGAAGGAAGGGAGAAGGAGATAGGGTGAAGGAGGGGGGAAGGAATTGGGAAGGAGATGGGGTGAAGGAGAGGTGGGGGAAGGAAGAGGGAAGGAGATAGGGGGAAGGAGAGGGGGGAGGAGATAGAGGGGAAGGAGAGGAGGTGATAGAAGAGGGAAGGAGATAGAGGAAAGGAGAGGGGGGAAGGAAGGGGGAAGCAGATGCGGGGAAGGAGAGGGCGGAGTGAGAGGGAAGGAGATAGCGGGAAGGGGGAAAGAGATGGGGAAGGAGAACGGGGAAGGAATGCGGAAGGAGATGGGGATAAGGAGAGGGGGGAAGGAAGGGGGAAGGACACAGGGGGAAGGAAGGGGGAAGGAGATAGGGGGAAATGAGAGTGGGAGGGAAGGAGATTGGGGAAGGAGAGGGGGGCAGGAGAGTGGGATAGGAAGGAGATATGGGGAAGGAGAGGGGGAGAAGGAGGGGGGGTTAAGGAGAGGGGGGTAAGGAGAGGGTGGGAAGGAAGGGGGAAGGAGAGGGGAAGGAGAGAGTGGGAATGAGGTAGGGGGAAGGAGACGGGGGAAGGAAGGGGGAAGGAGATAGGGGGAAGGAGTGGGGGGGAAGGAAGGGGGAAGGATTTAGGGGAAGGAGATGGGGGAAGGAGTTGGGGAAGGAGAGGGGGGAAGGAAGGGGGAAGGAGATAGGGGGAAGGAGAGGGGGGAAGGAAGGGGAAGGAGAAAGGCGGGAAGGAGAGGGGGGAAGGAGATGGGGAAGGAGAGGGGGGAAGGAAGGGGAACGAGATAGGGGGAAGGAAAGGGGGAAGGAAGGGGGAAGGAGATGGGGGAAGAAAAGGGGGGAAGGAAGCGGGAAGGAGATAGGCAGGAAGGGGGGAAAGAGATGGGGGAAG
>NW_027311305.1:0-31061 GCF_047496795.1 Chiloscyllium punctatum | reverse complement strand
TCAATAGCCCCACACTAATAATACTATATTGGTTCAAACTGCCGACTGACAACTTCCAGACACCTCACAATTCCCCCCACCTACACCGGCACTCAGAGAGGGGTCACCCAATGCCACTCTCC
Organism: Chiloscyllium punctatum; assembly: GCF_047496795.1. Taxonomy (NCBI): domain Eukaryota; kingdom Metazoa; phylum Chordata; class Chondrichthyes; order Orectolobiformes; family Hemiscylliidae; genus Chiloscyllium; species Chiloscyllium punctatum. The sequence goes on along the minus strand of NW_027311305.1, from coordinate 30,939 downwards.
CTCCCCACTCCCTCTTTTTCTCCCACTGCAGGAGAAGCAGCCTGGAATAGGACAGAAGGGCTATTACAGTGATATACCGTTGTCCCTACCCCATGTGTTATTCTCTCAATACACCCTCGAGGCTGTTACAGTGATATACTGCTGCCCCTCCCTCGTGTGTTGCTGCCTCAATCCACCTCTCGAGGCTGTTACAGAGATATATTGCTGCCCCTGCCCAGAGGGTTGCTCCCTCAATCCACACCACGAAGCTGATACAGGGTTATACGACTCCCCCACCCCATGTTTCGCTCTCTCAATCCACCCCTCGAGGCTGTTGCAGTAATATACTGCTGCTCCTACCCCAAGTGTGTTCTCTCAATCCAACCCTCGATGCCGTTACAGGGTAGGGGACCATCCAATTCTGTCAAACAGAATCGTTACATTGAAACAGGAGGAGACCATTCTGCCCTTCGAAGGATCTACACAGGAATATGGAATGAAGTAATTCAGCTCGTTGAGTACATTACACAGCCCAGGAGGAGGCCATTCAACCTGCCTGAACTGCTACATAGGAACAGGGAAGCTGTTGTTAATAGGAAATAGAGAATAGAAATAAATGTTTATTTTCAGCTTGCAAAGCTGTAAAAGGTTAGTGAGCTAACCTGCAGCGCCAAGAACATTGGGTGAATTGTCTATTTTGGCATGAAGGATAAAACAATGGTAAACAATTTAAATGGAGAGATATTGCAGAACTCTGTGATTCAGGCGGTTTCCATGTTCCTGGAACATGAATCACATGAAGTCAGTCTGCAGATGCTGCAATTGATTTGGGAGTAACTGCAATGATGCTGTTATTAACAAAGGTATCAGGTTTAATATCAGAAATGCTGTAGTGCAACTATACAGGGCATTGCTGAGACCACATCTGAGACACTGCGTGCGTGCGTTTTTGATCCCAGAAACTAAAAACAGGATATAATTCTTTTCGAAGATTTTCAAAGAGGTTTACCTTTACTCATTCTTGGAATAAGGGCCTTTTATTATGGGGGAATTATCAGTTTCGAACTCACCTGGGAAATATTATTGAACCATCCATGACTTTCTGAAAAGTGCATCAGCCTGACACATATTTTCTCTTGTCAGGGAGATTAAAGCTAGAGATTACATTTTAAGAAAAATGTGTATTGATATGAACATATGTACTATGAAGACATCTACCAATATTCCCAAATTACACAGATACATGAAAGCATGTCAATAATTCATAAAGTGGGATCATTTTTGGGATTGAAAGCCACTGTGTGCAACAAAAGCAATGACGCACCTGCATATATTCCATCATCAGCTTTTCCAAAGAATGTTCCAGGAGAGCACACGTGGTCCAGTTTGATGTTCAGTTGACGTTATTGTATGTTCCAACACCGAGATGGAGAAAACTATTCCCTGCCTGAGAAGCAGCTGCCGATTGATCCCTCTCTCGTACTTTGTTCCACCCAATAGCAATGTGTGCGACCATAAAATCCCTGAATTATCTTTACCATTTGTGAAGGATTCCTGGAAAGGATTCATGGGAATCTCTCCACTGCCTGAAACAAACGGAATTCAGCCAAATCCAACTGTTCCAGAAAGAAATCCCATTACCAACATCTTGTGTGAGCAAAATAACTTCAAAGGCAGAATAACGTTTGGGGCACTCTGTCAATTTACCATTTGCTATGAGTTCAAATTTCTGTGTCTCACATTTTTTTTCTAGAAAATGAGCTACTCTGATGCCCAGGTCATTGGCCACCTCACTAAACTGGTTGCATTTAAAATTTATTGTAATCAGTGGAGGAGTGGGACTGGAAAACGAAACAATGACCCTGCAACCTTGGTTGGAACACAAATGAGAAAATCTCAAAGGATTGTTCAAGTGGAAATTCCCTTCCCCAGGAGTTTATGGTGCCTGGATGATTACATTTTTTCAAAGTTGTGTTGTATTCAAACACTTGACAGACATATGAAAGTAGAAAAATGGTGTACAGACAGAATACTGCTGCTTACACCATAATCACATCACTTTGTGAGTGGTGGAGCGGTGACAAATTGTCTAATAGCCCACTCCTGCTGCTCAGTCCTATGTTCCTATGTTCCAGTCAGCTCCTCATAGCTCCTGAAATTAGCAGATGGAGGCCGCCTGCTCCAAATACCTAGTCCACAGTAATACAGCATATCATTCAATCACTCAAGACTGTCACAAACGGTTTGGTGTGGGTTGGAAAATGTTATTTGGAAAACTGGGTTGATTTCGAAGGATACCTCTGGTCTCTTTACAAAGTGTCTCCTCTCTGCAACTTGTGCTTCATTTGTTGGTCATGTTGGAGACCCAGATTCACTGTGAATACAGCCCCCATACCTCACCCAGAGATGATTCACAAAATACTTTACTCTCTCTGACTGCAACATTCACTAACAGAACGTTCAGGAAAATTACAATCATTTACTTTGTAATTACAGAACATGAGAACATAAGACGCAGGATTAGGTAACTCGGACGATCAAGCCATTATATACCATCATGGCTGATCTACTGTTGGCATTAACTCGTCTTTAATACCCAATTCTTCACACCCCTTAGCTCTCTGACAGGTCAAAAATTCATATAACACCTCTTTGAATACTTTCAGTGAAGTAACGCATCTCAATCTCTAGCTCAGATAATTCCTGGCATTGATTACCCTCTATGAGAGGAAAACACTCCCCACACAAACACTATCATCTATTGATATGAACAAGAGGTGAACACAGAAGCTCAGGAAAGAGGGAATGTCCTTGAAAACAAGGCAGTATTTGAATGAGGAAGGCATCAGGACCACCTACTTATTTGAGCTTAATGGAAATCAGGTGTAGACCCTCCCCCTCCCCACCCCCACCCCGTCCCCACTGGTTGAGGTCTTTCAGAGCACAAAGGAAGATGTTTTTGGTCAGTGACCGACAATCCTCTCAGTCCTGGGACATCTCTGCAGGAGATCCTCAGGGTAGCTGCCTGAAAACAAACGTCTTCAGCTGCTTCATCACTGTCTTTCCTCATCATAAGATCAGAAATGGGGATGGTCACTGAAGATCACCCAATGTTCAGAACAATGTGCCACACCTCAGCTCTTGAACCAGTCAGTGCCTATGCACAGTAAGACCCGGATAGCATTCAGGCTTGCGCGTTAAAGTATCTGTAACATTCATGTAACCGCAAGGCCAGACACTTTACATTTCCACAGTTAAATGAAAAGCTCATTCAGCATCTCAACCACGTTAGAAACGGATATGTGGCAGCCATTCAGGCCATAGAAAGTATTGAACAAAGATAGGGAAAGCCCATTCAAACCTCCTGCCTGTTCCACAGAAAGAAGAGAAGTCTGGTTCCCGCATCAATCTGTTAAACAGGAACAGGCAGGGTCAAGTCAGACACATGAACCTGTTCCATGGGACCTGGAGGAGGCCATTCAGCACCACGAGACACAGGAGGGTGTTATTGATGCTCCAACCTGACAAATCAATGAAGCAGGTAATGCACGCAGAGACGGCTCCATGATGTTCCTCGTAGCTCCATTGCATGTGGGACACATGACACTTTAACGTGGTTTAACGCTGGCAGTGAGGAAGGAAGCCAGATGTTTTGTGTCAAGTCTCAGAGAGGCATCTTCCATCACTGAGAAGACAGACCCATGTTCTCCATGGACGTCAGAAGCTGCTGGGAATAGTTATCTGTTTTAGAATGAAGGTATTGTGGCTGTTGTCGGGATTGTGGTTAACATGACGTTCAGTGCAGGATCACACACGAAATGAACTGTATTAATGTGGGGAGTTTATTCAATGACTGACCCTCTGTCTCTCTCAATCAACATGAGGAGTGGGGGTGGGATGAGGTGGACGTCCTCAGAGGTTCTTTACCTATTGAGAAGCATGTAATCCGAGTAAAATAAAATCAAAGCCATGGAAGTTATCACCGTATCAGTGCCTGGTTAGAACATCATGAGTGACTGTCCATCCCCCTTAAGGTTCAATGCAATCACCTCTTATACTCTCACTGAGCTTCACTCTCTGTTCATGGTGCCATCATCTCAGGGATTAGTCTGGTGAAACTTGAGAGAAAGTCTATCCACTGTACCCCAAATACTGCCTCAACACACTCTGAGGGATGATCACAATAACCCTATTCTCTCACTCTGACATCGCAGTTTCTTTCCTGTGCCACAAAAAGACATTCCTTCTCTATGCACTGACATGGAATTTATAACTCCCTCACATCTGTACGTTAGCATCAATAAAGCCAACACCAGAGATGTGTATGAAGACGTGCATCACTCGCGGGGAGAATTTCAATGAGATTGAATTCACCTAAAATAGGGGATGATCACCTACCTGAATAGAACTGCGCTGTAGGAATTCGGGAAACAGACAGAGGAAGGGAGCTATCTTTACTTCTGTTCTTCTCTCACAGGATGTATGCAGCCCTGGTCAGGGCAGCAAGTTATGCCGACCTTGAACTGAGTGTTTGGTTCAGCTGTTCCACAGGACAGCAAAGAGTAAAACACATTCCTGTGGAGTTGTAGTGTTACAACATAGGATGAATTCTCCTGCTTAATTTAAAACCAGCAACAGAGAAAAGGTTTATCCATTGCATATTCTGCGACAATTCTAGAGTCCAAAACTATTGACAGAAAAATTTAACAACTTTATTTCTTAAAGTATAAAGGGAACAATAGACGAACGTCTATTTACAACTTCTTCCTCTAACCTATATTTTACCATCCCCCACCCCCACCCCACCACTCCCCCCCCCCCCGCCCCACGACACTCGTCCGGTTATACTCCTAATTAAGACCTACAAAACAAAATTTCTAATCTCTAAACGAAGAAACTTTCAGTTCTTCTCCATATTCCTATATTCTTTTCTTCTTTGGGATTCAGATTTACCAGTTACTAATCAATAATGGTACCGAGAGGAGAGCTATTTTTCAGGCAATCTTTGCATGCCGATAACTTGGAAGTTCTCCTCTCAACTGTTCAATTTCCCACGGTCGTGTACCCCCGAACCATTGGATCGTGTCATTGGCTTTTAAGATTAACAATATACTAAAATCAAACTTGATTGGAGGTGGGTATTTTGAGGTGTAGTTCAAACTGTTTGGCTGAATTTATTTTTGTCTTGAGACAAGTTGTTCAACCAAATGTCACACTAAATCTATTTTTCAGAACACTTGGTGCTGTCCGGTAGTTATTTCTGACATTGAATTCTTTTAAAGGCCCAATACACCCACATGTTCATCACAGAAGTCACACTGAAACCTGACTAGGGAAGAATGACACATTGACTTCCCTAATGGACTTGGGGCAAGCAGATGGACTTTTAGAGCAAATGAAAATAGTTACTTTTAAATTCCACCAATTTCCCTCATGGGATATCAACAGAGTATTATTCTGTGGCTCTAGAGTATGAGTCATAGACTTGACCACCATAAACTGCTGTCCCATTTGTGCAGAGAACAAGTTAAACATCCACAAGAGCAATTATTTAGTGACGGACATGTGGGTAGAATGAACTTGAAACTGTTGCATCGGAATTAAACAATGGCACAAATTATGGTTTATTCAGAAGTTGCACTGAGACTGAGAACGAGACAGGGATATCCTGAGGGTTGTATTGGACAGGATTGGTGAGGGGGGAGGAGCTGGAGATGTAAATCTGTGTAGGACAAAATGGATTATGGAGTTTGAGAACATTCTGGTTCCTTCTCGCATGTCAGTGAGTAATTTATAAATCGTAGTTTGTTATTTATAATTTATAAGGAAAGGAGTTTTTGTTTGGAACTGAAGATATTGTCTTGTACTTGCCAAAATTTATATATCATGAGCAGAAATTCAGTCCAACTCGGTTTAGTAGATAAATATAATGACTTACCAGGAACACCAACTGTAGCGAAGATGGGATAGTAACCACCTTGCATAATCCAAAGGATATTCTGGATCCGTGATGCTAATGATATCTAAGGCTGAGAAAGATAGTAAAGACCCAAGGATAAATTCCTCTCTGTTATTGCAATGTTCCAGTCTAATGATCTCTGATTCTGATACTTTGTTGAACCATTCCAGTCTAATGATCTCAGATTCTGATTCATTCTTGGAACATTCCAGTCGAATGATCTCAGATTCTGATACACTGTTGTACCATTCCAATTTACTGACCTTAGATTCTGATCCATTGTTGGAACATTCCAATCCAAGGTCCTTACATTCTGAAACATTATTGTAACGTTTCAGTCTAATGTTCTCAGATTCTGATCACTTGCCCCCTTTCTCTGGAACAGTTGATCCCTGTTAGTGCTGTCAGCGATGCTCCTACTCATACTATGGGATAACACATGGACACAGCCCATTTATCATTCAACGATAGAAACACTCCACCGGGATAATCAGGATCCACGGAGATTGACATTAATCACAGTCACTGAACAAATATCTCCAGTTAACCCCTTTCAATTCAATATTGGGTTTATTAAAATTAGAAAGAACGTTAAAATATACATATTTGTTATGGACTATATGGGAGTTACTGAGCGAAGGACTATTGGAGATGGTAGATTGAATGCATGTAATCATTCAATCTGCCTTGGATATGGAGGTAATGTCAAAGGATTGTCAGAACATAAACAAGTTTCTCCGTTTATAAAGTGAAACATACAGTCTGTAACTACTGATCAGTGATCATAATGTCAGTAAAGTATGGAGAGAAATTTTCTAGTCCATAATCTGACAGGGAAATGGACCTACGACAGCATGATTGATAACACACAAATGGCATGGATAACAGAAAATATGAGGGCAGGTGAGGGTCATGCTGTTTATGTTATCGATGTCAATCAACTGTGATTAAGTACCATTCACTGGATTCCAATTGCAGTGTGATTATGATATTGGGGACATGGCTGCTGAGACTGGAGGGAGGGAACATGATATTTCCCGGTCATCAGTACTGAAATGTTACTCTTTATAAATCATTTGAAGATCAAATTCCAGGAGAAAACTTCAATGAGGAATGAGGAGAGCCAATATTAATCATACAACCAGAAGACATTGGAGTAGAAATTTGGCTATGAGACCCATTGAGGCTGCTCCACCATTCAATGATGGCTGCGAAGCTTCTCAACCGCATTCTCGCGCTTTCTATCTGCAACCCTTGATCCCCTTTACTGTCAACCACCTAACTGTCTCACTCTTACATATACTCAATGACCTGGACTCGACAGACTTCTGTGGCAGTGAATTCCATAGATTCACCACTCTCTGGCTGAAGAGGTTTCTCCTTATCTCTGTTCGAAAAGGTTTCACTTTACACTGTCCCCTCGGGTACGAGTCTCTCCTATCATTGCATATATCTTCCCAACATCCACTCTTTCCCAGGTCATTTAGTATTCTGTAAGTTTCAATTAGAAGTCCTAACATTCTTCTGAACTCTGTCAAGTACAGACCCAGAGCCCTCAAATATTCTTCATATGCATGCCAGCTTTGCATTCTTGGTACCATTCTCGTGGATCTCGTCTGAAAACACTCCAGGACCAATACATCCTTCCTGAGATATGGGACCCAAAATTACGCACAATAATCCAAATGTTACATGACTAAAGCCTTGTAGATCCTTAGAAGTAAATCCCTGCTTTTATACTTAAGGCCTCTTGAAATAAGTGGCATCATTGTCTTTGCCTTCCTAACTACTGACAACCTGCAAGTTTACCTTTCAAGAGACCTGGACTAGAACTCCGCAGTCTTTTTGCTCGCTTTTAGTCAAATAGTCCATGCCTCTATTCATCCTGGCAAAATGCTTTCCCACACTTTTCCACATTGTACTCCATCTGCCACTTCTTTGCTCACTCTCCAAACCTGTGCAAATCCTTCAGAAGATGAAAGTGAGGACCGCAGATGCTGGAGAACAGAGTCAAAAAGTGTGCTCATAGAAAATCACAGCCTGTCAGGCAGCATCCGAGGAGCAGGACATTCGACGTTTCAGCCATAAAGCCTTCATCTGGAATGTCGGGTGGGCAGGGAGGAGCAGAGAGATAAATGGGAGGGGCTGGGGCTGGGAAGAAGGTAGCTTGAAAGGCGATTGCTAGATGTAGGTGGGTGGTGATAGCGATAGGTCAGAGTGGAAGGTGGAGTGGATAGATGTGAAGGAAGATGGACAGGTAGGACAGTTGGAGGGTTTGATCTGGGATAAGGTGGAGGGAGTGGAGATGAGGAAACTAGTGAAATTGTCCTTGATATCGTGTATCTGGAGGGTCCCAAGGCAGTAGATGATGCGTTCTTCCTTCAGACGTCAGGTGGCTAGAATCTGGTAGTGGAGGAGGCCAAAAACTTGCAAGGCCTTGGTGGAGTGGGAGGGGGAAGTTGTAGTATTCAGCCACAGGGCAGTGGTGTTGTTGGGTTTATGTGTCCTAGAGTGTTCCCTGAACCGTTCTGCAAGTTGACGTCCTGTCTCGCCAATGTAGAGGAGACCAGGAGCAATGGGCAGACGAGATGAGATATTTGGATGCACAGGATGTTCTCTGCCTTATGTGGAAGGAAGCTTTGGGTCCTTGGGTGGAGGTTGTAGTGGCAAGGGAAGGTGTTGGGAGTGGATTTTGGCTTGGTGGGGTTGCGTGGACCTAACGAGGGTGTTTGTGAGGGTTTGGTCTCAGCAGTATGATGATAGGGGTAGGGAGGGAGGTATATTTTTGGTGGTGAGGACTGACTGTTGGTGGCAGAAATGGCGGAGGATGATGCGTTGTAGCCTGAGGTTGGTGGGATGGAAGGCAAGCACCAGAGAGGTTCTAACTTGTTGTAGTTGGAAGGGTGGATTTCAAGGGCGGAGCTGTGGGAAGTTGAGGAGATGCGCTCGAGCACCCTCCTGCAGCTGAACCACCTCTTCAATGCTACCTGTCCCTCTATCTATCCTTACACTGTTTGAAAGCTTAGCCAGAATGCCCTCAGTTCCTTCATATTAATAATAAATAATGGGAGTTTCTAAATAAAATTTATCCTCATGCTGTTTTCTGATTTAACTGCACACTCGTCTGACACCCCTTGCTCTCACTCACTCTGTCGCTCCGTTTTCTATCCATTCCTTTTATCTCCCTTCACTTCATTTTTCTCTGTTAATTTCTCTCTCACACACACACACTTTTCTCTCTGTTTTCAAATTGTGATGTTGGAGAGCTCATCGTTGTACAATGTGCTAAACGGCCTCGTTCAGTGCTCTTGTTAATTCTGAAGCTCTCTGACCCACAATAAAGAATTTAGGTGCCCTGAGAGACAAACTGGTCCTGCGAAAGACACAGTGCAGAATCATCCTTTATCTCTTCCTGTTATCTGATATGCAGCGGCCTAGAAATAATTGTTCAAACAAAATAGATTGAAATTCGAGCAGTTGGGAGGACGTCAACCAGATGATTTTGCTGTCAGGATTTAACTAGCAGTTCCCACATACACAGTGTGGATTTCCCTGATAGCAACTCCTCCCAATTGACACGTCCTAGATCTGCCTGATACTGACGTAATTTGCATACCACCAATTCAGTAGCTTCACACAAGATCCTGAATTATCCGTGTTCGTAGCTATCTTAAATCTGATAGAGCTGTAATCACTCTTTCTAAAACTACATCCCACTGAGAGGTCAGTCACCAGGCCAGGATCATTAGCCAAAATGTTGTCCAGTATGGCTCTTCCTCTCGTTTGACTATCCACATACTGTTGCAGTTAATAAATTCTGTCACATCTCAGCCTCTTGCTCCAAGGGACTCCAAGTCATTATTGGGGATATTAAAGTCACTCACTATGACCAATCTCTTTTTAATACACCTTTCCTTAATCGACGAACATACTCGTTCCTCCGTCACTCCGTGGCTGTTGGGGGGATTATAATACCGCAGTGCTTGCAGCCATCTTATTTTTGAGCTTTACCCAGATTGATGCAGTGGGTGATCCCTCCTGTATGTACTCTTCAAGTGCAGATGTAGTATTCTCCCTGATTAATAAAACACTTCGTCCACCTTTTTTACCTTTCTCTCCATCTCGCCTAAAACAATGAAATCCTGGAATGTTGAACGGCCAGTCCTTTCCCTCTCTCAACCAAGTCACTGTAAACCCGCAACATCATAGTCCCATGTACGGTTTCAGGCTCTCAGTTCATCGGTCTTAACCATAATAATTCTTGCATTGAAATATATACACTTCAGCCAAACTCCATAAGATCCTGTCCTGATATTTGGTTTGAGTTTCCCTGAGGTAAATTCTCCTCGACTATTCTCTGGTAACAGGAGATTACAATGACTGTCAGTAAAGCAGAAAATATTGTAAACAGACAATTTATGCTTCCTCCCTTGTCCCTTCAATCTGTACATTGCATCACACTCTGTCCAATTCCAACAAACTGCTGGATGATTATTTTGCTTCAAACAATAGTCTCCAGCCTCTCACTGCACATAATTCAACTCTCTCTGGACCCATTGGATTGACTGCTTTCTGATCCCTCTCTCAACCAAATCTCTGTAATAATTATATCATTAGTTATATATACTCATTCAAACTCCAAGCTCCAAGCTCATCTGTCTTGCCTGCCATACTGTTCACATTAAAATCAGCACACTTCAGACAGCCAGTCCCATTGTGTTCACTCCCCTCTTACAGTTTGATGTTGGTCTTAGCTGTACTGGGATTAGTCTCCAACTGCTCTTCAGTCACTGTGCTTGTGGACATACTGCTCTGGCTCCCCCCACTTCCCGCCACCGCCACACTAGGTTAAACCCTCCTGAGCGACAATAGCAAAACTGCCTGCCAGAAGATTGCTGCTAGTTCACGTCAATCCATTCCATCTTGTGTATTTCATACTGACCGAGGAATCCCAATGACCCACATATCGGAGATTGCTGCCAGTTCAGATGCATCCCGTCCTTCTTGTGTATATCCTACCAACCCGGGAAGCACAATGATCCACATATTGCAAGTGCTGCCTACCCGACCAGCTCTTTGGCCATGTTTTTATCTGTACTGCCTTCCTATTCCTAACCTCACTGGCACGTCGCATAATCTAGTCTCTTCAACATTCAAATATACTTTCAGCACAACTCAGGCAAGACATTTACTTTAAAATGGAGAGACCTGACAATAAAAACTTCAGTGTGATCTCATTAACCAGGAACATGGATCCCAACGAATCAGTCGTAATGACCATAGAATCTGATATCCATCACCTTCACCAAACCTGTGTGACAAGGTATACATATAGAGCATCTATTTGTAGATGGACGAGGATAAACAGAAGTTAGTCCAAAAGACCAGAGAATGTCAGAACAGATGGGTGTCATTCAACCTGTTTACTCTGCTTTGTTGTTCAATTGGATTTTAGCTATTCTGTTCTTTTAAATGGCAGAGTCTTTGCCCCGCTTCCCGAGCGGGTCGGAAAGTGGCCAGTGTCTTTATGCGCTCCGTGCGTAGCGAGCATCCAGTAGCAGGCGATGGAGTATGGGGAATCCCGGGGTGACTCGATGAAAGGCTGCATGCAGTGACGGATGGACTCAGAGATTGAGAGAGACAGAGTAGGTAATAAGGGACATGGACTCACATAAGTAGCTGGGCAAGATTCCCAAGCACTAGGGGAGCCCTAGCATCAGGGACACTTTTACAATAATCGCGTCATATTTGCAGCAATTCACCATGAAACACAAGCAAATATACTGTAGATGGCAGAAACCTGAAACAAACACAGAAACATACGGTGCGGAGAGAAAGTAGTTAATCCTCCCAATGCAGACACGGGGAGATTGTAAAAACCCCACAAAGAAAGGGTCCAGAGATTGGAATTGAACCGGAGTCCCTGACCCTGTGAGGCAGCAGTGTTGTGCCACCATGCTACCCAATGACGGGCAATAGGATTAGTTTCATTAGCATATTTTCGACAGTCAGTTAACAGGAATGTTCTCACTCAGCCTGTCTAAGATTGGGAAGTCTTTATATAGCAGCAGAGGACAATTTGAGAAGCAATAAAGTGGCGAACTCAAAACATGTAAGCTTGCTTGCTTTAGAAAAGGAGATTGCAGGAGTTTGTTAAGATATATAAAAGGGGAGAGTCAACATTGGACAACCAGAAATTGAGGCTGACTGCACAGAAATGGAGAACAAAGGATTGGAGAATGACCTGAATAGGTACTTTCCGTCAATCCTGACAATGGTAGAGACTAGGGACATTCCAGAACTTCAAGCAAATCAAGGGTGAGGGATGGATGTAATGATCGGCGCGGAGTAGAAGTTACTGGGGAAACTGCAATGTTTGAAAATGGATAAATCACACAGACTGGAAGGATAACAACCAATGTTCTGAAGGAATTAGCGGAGGAGATTGTGAAACCATTGGTCGTGACTGTTAAGGAATAACTATCATCAGACCGAGTCCCAGAGAACTGGAAAACGGATAATGTAAAATCTCTGTGTAAGAAGGTAGAAAGGCAAAATACAGTAAATAATAGGACAGTTTAGCCTGGCATCGGTCGTTAATCGGGATTTAGAGTGCATTGCTAGCAATGAGATTGCAGAGCACCTGGAGGTGCATGGAAAAATAGGGCTGAGTCAGCATGGCTTTATCAAGGAGTGGTCCCGCTGACAAGTCTGTCAGAATTCTATCAGAAGATAATGAACAGGTATGACAAAGGGAGACTGTGATCTGATTTGCTGATAGGGAGTGGGTTAAATTTGAATCTGTGTTAAATTGAATCATGTTAATTTATTGGTTACAACTTGCATAAGCAGATGAACAAACACAACTAAAAATTGTAACGAACAGTTCAATAGTAGTTAAATAAAATAAGGATGGAGGGTCGGGTGATGTGTTGTTTCTCTATGATGTCAGAGTGGTGGACCCCACTGTGGATACCAGTGACCATGTCTAGAGTAATCGTTGCAAGCTGGAACAACTCTGGCTCTGAGTCGATGAGCTGGAGTCTGAGCTTCAAACAATGGGAGGCATCAAGGAGGAGGAGAGTTCCCGGGATGCTGTGATTCAGGAGACAGTTACACTCCTTAGATCAACTAACTCATATTCAGCCAGTGGTTAGAAAACGGAGGGTTTGGCTGTGAGTGAGGCAGGTAGAGGGATCCAGGAGGTAGAGTTGCAGGAGCCTCAGCCCAGGTCCGTGTCTCACAGGGTCAAGAGTTTTCTTCCCTGTGTGGATGGAAATGGGGACTGCAGGGAGGATGAGCATATTGGCCATAGCACCGAGTTGAGGGAAGCTTTCAAGTGGGGCAAGAGAAGAGAAATGCTATTGCAATTGTGGATAGTGTAGTTAGCGGCATAGACATTGTTCTCTATGATCGGGATTGAGAGTCCTGACATTTGTGTTACATACTGGTTTTTGGGTAAGTGATATCTCATCTGGGCTGCAGGGGAACTTGGAGTGAGAGAGTAAAGATCCATTGGTCGTGGTCAGTGTAGGTACCAACGATAGAGATAAAACTATGGCAGAGGTTATGCTAAGGGATACGATTGAGCTCACAGCTAAATTAGAAAACAGAAGCAAAAAGGAAATAATATCTGGATTACGGCCTGAGCCATGACTGAATCAGCAGGAATAATTGAAGGGCTTTTGCCCGAAACGTCGATTTCGAAGCTACTTGGATGCTGCCTGAACTGCTGTGCTCTTCCAGCACCACTAATCCAGGACATAGATTCGGCCACTGTTGGAATATTGCGTGCAATTCTGGTCTCCTTCCTGTCAGAAAGATGTGGTGAAACCTGAAAGGGATGAGAAAAGATTGACAAGGATGTTGCCTTGGTTGGAGGGTTTGAGCTACACGGAGAGGCTGAACAGGCTGTCGCTGCTTTCCTTGGAGCATCGGAGGCTGACGAGTAACCTTATACAGGTTTACAAAATTATGAGGGGCATGGATAAGACAAATAGATAAAATCTTTTTCCCTGGTGTCAGGAAGTCCAGAACTAGAGGGCATAGTTTTAGGGTGAGAAAGGGAAAGAAATAAAAGAGATCTAAGGGGCAACTGTTTCACGCAGAGTGTCGTACGTGTATGGAATGAGCTGCCAGAGGAAGTGGTGGACGCTGTTCCAATTGCATCATTTAAGAGACATATGTATGGGTATATGAATAGGAAGTGTTTGGAGGGATATGGGCCAGGTGCTGGCAGGTGGAACTAGATTAGGTTGAGATATCTGGTCGGCATGGACCGGTTGGACCGAAGAGTCTTTTTCCATGCTGTAAATCTCTATGACTCTATGACCCTAAGTTATTCAAATCGCCAACAAAGACGCAAGAGCATGGAAAATGTTAGTAATCAAACTTCAAACACACAGGACAAACAAATGACAATGAGAAGAGGAAAGACTAATACAGGGCTAAACTGTTCTATCGGAATGCATGCAGTATAAGGAATAAGGTAAATAAGCTTGTGACTCATACTCAAATTGGCAGGTCACCATCACGGAGACGTCGCTGCAAGAGGATCAGGAGTGGGAGCTGAATATTCAAGGATATGCATCCTATCAAAAAGATAGGCAGTTGGATAGAGGGGATGGGTTTGTCTTCTTAGTAAGAAATGTAATTAAATCAATAATATGCAATGAAGTAAGGTCAAATGATGTAGAATTTGTGTCGGTAGAATTGACAAATCACACATGGTTAAAAAAAAGTAGTTAGAGTTCTGTTCAGGCCTCCAAACAGTAGTCAGGAGCTGGGGTGCAAGATACACCAGGAGCTAGAAAGATGTGTACGAAATACAAAGTTACAGTAATCCTGTGGGATTTCATTACGGAAGTGGCTTGGGAATTCAGATTGATGGTGGTTTGCAAGAAAAGGAATTTGTAGAATGTCTATGAGATGGCTTTTTGGAGCAGCTTGTGCAGGCAGACTAGATAAGGGAGCTTAAGTTGAAGGAAATCAGAGGAGGCAGTGATCATAATATGATTGAATTTACTCTACAATTTTAGATGGCAAAGTTAGAATCAAAGGTAACGGTTTTAAAGCTGAATAAAGGCAATTACAGAGGCATGAGAGAGGAGCTGGATATAATTGACTGGTAGAAGGGCCCAGCAGAAAAGACAGTGAAGCATCAATGGCAGGAGAGTTTTGCTGTAACTCAGGATGCAGCAGAGATTTATCCCGAGTAAAAAGAGGCATGGTACATGGAGAATGAGGTAACCAGGACTAACAAGGGAAGTCATGTATAGCATAAAAGCAAAAGAGAAAAGATATAATGTGGCAAAGTTCAGTGGGAAACCAAAGGGTTGGAAAACTTACAAAGACAAAATAGAGGGTAAACAAAATAAAATAAGGAGGGAGAGTATTAAATATAGTGGTAAGCTAGCCAGTAATATAAAGGTAGCATGTAAGAGTTTCTTTCGAGATATAAAGTATAAAAGAAAGGCAAAAGAGGGCATTGGATTTCTAGAAAATGACACTGGAGAGATAGTAGTGGGGACCAAGAAAATGGCCGAGGAATTGAATAATTACTTTGCATCAATTTCATGGTGGAAAACAAGAATAATATCTCAAACATTCAGGAGGGGTTAGAGCTTAGGATGGTGGCCACCACCATGTAGAGC
Organism: Chiloscyllium punctatum; assembly: GCF_047496795.1. Taxonomy (NCBI): domain Eukaryota; kingdom Metazoa; phylum Chordata; class Chondrichthyes; order Orectolobiformes; family Hemiscylliidae; genus Chiloscyllium; species Chiloscyllium punctatum. Next base: position 15,348 of record NW_027311305.1, on the reverse strand, counting down.
ATGCTAGGAAAAAGCTGAATGGCGTAAAGTTGGTTAAATAACCTGAACCAGAGGGATTAAATCCCTGTGTTATAAGGGAGACAGCTCAAGAGTTAGTTGATGTGATGGTGGTGATTTTTCAGGAATCGCTCGAGAAAGGAACGATCCCAGAGCATTGGAAACCCACTAACGTGACATCTGTTTTTACCCAGGGAGTAAGGAAGAAAGGATTAAGTAAAACGCTTAAACTTTGTCGTGGGTAAGATCGTGGAATCCTTTGTGAAGTATGAGATTTCTGAATACTTGGAAGTGTTTGGTAAAATAGGGCAAAGTCAGCATGGTTCCATCAAGGGAAGGTCATGCCTGACAAATTTGTTTGAAATGTTTGAAGAAGAAATGAGCAGGCTCAATCAAGTACAGCCAATGGATGTTATCCACGTGGACATCAAGAGGTCCTTTGGCAAGGTGTCACACAGGCGATTATTGAGTATGATAAGGGTCCGTGGTGTTAGATGCAAGGTAGAGGCATGAACAGAAGCTTGTCTGTCCGACAGAAAGCAGAAAGTGGGGATAAAATGGTCGTTCTCAGGATGGCAGCAGGTGACAAGTGGTGGTCCGCAATGCACAGTGTGGGGACCATAACTCTTTACCTTATACGTTAACAATCTAGATGATGGAACTGACGGCACTCTGGCTAAGTTTGCAGACGAAAGAAAGATAGGTTGAGAGTCAGGTCAGAGAGAGGAGGCGGAGGAGCTGAAGAAGGTATTTGTCAGGTAAAGGGGTTGGCAGATGCATTCCAACGTCGGAAAGTGTGAGTTCATGCACTTTGGCACGAAGAATAGTGGCATGGTCTATTTCCTAAATGGGGACAAATTTCAGAAACCTGAAGTGCAAAGGGATTTGGGGGTTCTAGTGCAGGGTTCTCTTCAAGTAAGCTGGAAGGTTAAGGTGGTAGCTCGGAGGGCAATTGCAGTTATTATTGATGGCATTTATTACGAGAGAAATTGAATATAAGAGCAGGCTGTACAGCTTTGGTTGTGCACACCGTTGATCCCCATATCTCAGGGAGGATGTACTGTCCCTGGAGCGTGTTCAGAAGATTTTCACGGGAATAGTCATAGGAGTGAAGTGTTTATTGTATGAGGAATGTTTGAGTCTTTGGGTCTATACTTGATAAAGTTTAGAAGGAAGAGAGGAAATGTAATTGAAACATAGAGAATACTGAATGACCTGAACAGAGTGGATGTTCATAAGATGTTTCCATTGGTAGGAGAGAGTAGGAACCAAGAACGCAGCCTTAGCTTAAAGCGAATACCTTCTAGAACGTTGATAAAGAGACTTCTTTAACCAGGGAATGGTGAATCTTTGCAATTCATTGTCAGAGAAGGCTGTGGGGCCATGTCATTGTGCATATTTGAGACGGTGATAGTGTTTTGATTATCTAGGGGATCAAGGGTTACGTGGAGAACGTCGGAGAATGGGCTTGAGAAACTTATCAGTGATGATTGAATGCCGGCGTAGATTAGATGGGCAAACTGGCCTAATTTCTGCTCCTATGTCTTATAGTCTTACGGTCTAAACCTTAAGGGGCAACTTGCATCTCTGGGAATATAGATTCATGTTCTTCATGAATGTCAGTAGCTGGTGGGAATAGTTAACTGTTTTAGAATGAAGGTATTGTGGCTGCTGTCGGGGTGTTGGATTATATGACATCCAGTGCAGGATCACACACCAACTGCACTGTATTAATGTGGGGAGAGTTTATTCAAAACCTGGACCTCTCTCTCTCTCTCTCAATCACCTTGGGGAGTGGGGGTTGGGTTGGGTAGGAGTAACGTCCTCAGAGGCAGTTAAAACTATCCAGAATCATGCATCCAGAGTGAAACAAAAGTCATGGAAGTTTTCACCCTCTCATTATCTGTTTAGAATATAAGGAGTGATGGCCCATCCCCCTCAAGGTTCAATGCAATCACCTCTTATTCTCTCACAGCGCGACAGACCAACCTTCACTCACTCCACATGTTGCCATCATCCCAGGGATTAATCCGGTGGAACTCCTGTTTATTGTTTCTGTGATAAGGAGATCACTCCTTATAAAGGAGATAAAATCGGTCCACAATACCACAAACACTGCCTCAAAAACACTGTCAGAGTTGAACACAATAATTCCTTTCCCTCACTGATCTGGCTCCATTTCCTTCATGTGACACAGGAAACCATTCGTTTACGATGCACTGTCACTGATTTGGAATTTAAAACATTCTTACATCTGTAGGTCAACATCAATAAAGCCAGCACCAGAGGTGCCTATAGAGATGGACATCACTCTTGGGGAGAGACCTAATCACAAAAAAAATCTAGAATAGTGAATGGCCACTTACCTGAATGGAATTCACCTGCAGGAATGTGGGATACAGGCAGAGGAAGGGAGTTATCTTCTCTTTTGATCTGCCCTCATGGGATATGTGCAGCCCTGGTCAGGCCAGCATGTTACGCCGACCTTGAACTGAGTGGCTGGTTCAGCTGTTCCACAGGACAGGAAAGATTAAAATACAGTGCTCTGGGTTTGCAGTTATACAGAGACCTGAACGGGGAAGAATGACCCATTGCCATCTCTAATGGGCATGAAGCAAGCCGATATCAACAGATTATAATTTTGTGGCTCTAGATAATGAGCCAATGACGTAACCACCATACACTGTCTTCCAATCTTTCTAATTCTGTGCAGAGAACAATGTAAATATCTCAAGTACAATTATTTTGCAATGGACACGTGGTAAGAATGGACTCGAAACAGCTACATACGGAGATGAACAAAGGCACAAACGATGGTTTATCCAGCAGTTGTACTCAGGCTGAGGAGAAGACTGGGATGTCATTATGGTGGTACTGGACAGGATTGGTGAGTGGGTGGATATGGAAATGTAAACTTGTGCAGGAGAAAATGAATCACAGAGAACACTCTGTTTCATCCTCGCGTATTGGTGTGTAATTTTTAAATAACCATCTGCTAGTTACAATTTGTAAAGAATGGAATCTTTGATTGGAACTGAAAACATTGACTTGCACCTTTCCAAAATTTACATATCATGACCATCAAGTCAGTTCAGACCGTTTCACTAGACAGATTGAGTGACTTACCAGGAACACCAACTGTAGCAAGGATAGGATAGTAACCAGCTTGAATAACCATCAGTACATCTTCAATCCGCGATGTTAATGATATCCAAGGCTGGAAAAATACTCCAGGATAAACTTCTGTTCATTGCTGTAAATTTCCATTCGAATGTTTTCAGAGCCTCATCCATTGTTGGAACATTCCAGTCTAAAGTAGCCAGATTCTGCTCTCTCCTCCTTCTCTCGCTGAAGCTGCTGATCCCTGTTACTGGTGTGGGTGATGCTCCCGCTTATACTATGGGATAACACATTGAACGCATTCCCTTATTAATAGAAGAGTGAAATTGTCTATCCGGCCCCTAGGATCCATGCAGACTCTAATAATCACAACCGCTGAACAAATAGCTCCAGCTAACCCTTTTCAATTTGATACTGTTTTATTAAAATTTAAAATAACTTTGAACATTTATGCATTCAGGATGTGACATGTGATTGTGACTGAAGGAAGGAATGTTGGAGGTAGCAGATTGATTGTGTGCAATCTTTCAGTCTGCCTTGGATATAGATGTAAATCCAGAGGTTTAACTGAACATAAACATGTTTCTCTGCTTATAAATGGAGAAATAAATCCTATACTTATTGATCAGTCATTGTAAAATCAGTAAAACATTGAGAGAAAATTTTTCATCCATGATCTGATGGCAACATGTGCCGAAGAAAATGTGAGTTTATAACAATCAAACGGCAGGAATATGTTAACAGATAATTGTTCGTGATAAGCACAAGTCAGATTTTTCCAGAATCAGAGAGGGTAAGGGTGGGTGTTGATGTTACCAATGTTAAGGAACTGTGATGAAGTATCATTTACTGACTTCAATTACATTGTGATTATGACATTGGGGAAAAGACAGAAGATGGAGACGACTGGAGGACATGGCTGTTCAAACTGGGAGCAGGGACATTGTTGTTCCCCAGTTATCAGTATTGGAACGTTACTCTTTATAACTCACATGAAGAAAAGATTCAAGGATACATTTACAATGAGAAATTAGCAGAGACAATATTAATGAAATGTATTTATGCAATACAAAATACAGGGACAAAATGCTTTTCCATACAGACCAAAATATGCAAAGTACAAAAGGAAAGGTTGTTAAAATGCACTCCTGGTATTGAGGTATATAAATTGAAAAGTGGATTAGAAAACTCGGAAAGTGGTGTGCAAACTGTATCAATCATTATTTGATCCACTGCGGAGATGCTGATTTCCCCTCTGTCAGTGATACCCCTCACTGAGATTCTCTCGTCCAGTGTCTCACACAGTATCTGGACGTGGAGTGGGATTGTTGGGTGCGGTTGTCATTTCCTGCTGTTCATGGCACAGTTTATTTTTAAAAATCCACCTACACCATGGAAGTAATCTACTGGACCATTGGGTTCTGTTTAGCTTTCAGTAAACCCAGCTCTGTGATATTATTGGACAGAAATGAGTTGGGATGACAATCAGTATCAACAGAGTGGTCACAGGGTATGTGACCCAGATAAAGGGCTTGCAGATCAGAGGAATTTCTGAATAAAACTTCCAACTTCTGTCCGTCCGTATTTTTCTACCCTCATGCTGTATTCTGATCTATCTGACTTTACCGTCATCTAACACCTCTTCCTCTCCCACTCAGTCAGTCGGTCCCCTTTCTATCCTCTCTCAGTTTATCTCCCTTCACTTTCTTTTTCTCTGTTTATTTCTCTCTCACACCATCTATCTCCACACACTCTTTCTATCTCCAATTGTGCAGTTGAAGAGCTTGTGACCCCACAATGTGTTGACTGACCTCCATCGATGTTTCAATAATTCAGTTGTTCTTTGACGCACAATAAATACTTCAGGTGCCTGGACAGATAAGCTGGTCCGGTGACAGGTACAGTGCACAATCACCCATTATCTATTCCTGTTCTTCTCTGATGCACAGCTGCCTTGCAATTTTGTGCAAATAAAATAGACAGAATGAAATTCGAGCAGTCCAGAAGACGTTCATGACGGTGTATTTCAATTAGGATTTAATGAAGGATGAGATTCCAGAATAACATCAGCAATGAAAGAAAAACAGGGCAACACAAGAAATAGCAGCTGAGTACAATATATGGTTCCAAGTAGGCCTCATGATACTATCACTAGATTATCAATCCAGAAAATCAGCTCTTCTTCTGTGGACCCAGGTTCGAATCCAGCCACTGCAGATGGTGGAAATTCAATTCAATAATTTAAAAAAGCTGGAATTAAGAATCTATTGATGAGAATGAAATCATTGCCGATTGTCAGAAAAGAAAACCCATTTGGTTCACTAATATCCTCCAATGAAGTAATCTTCCACCCTCACTCCAGATCCAAAGCATTGTGATGACTCTCATTCGCCCTCTGAAATGGTCTAGCGTGTCATTCAGTTATACCAATCGCTAAAAAATCTCAAAGAACTGAGCAGGGTGGACCAACCGGTATCGATCTGACCACCCAAAATGTCAGCTGCAAACATCACTGTTGAAACTGCAAGGTCCTCCTTATTATCATCTGAGGGCTCTTGCCAATATTGGGACAACTGCCTCACATACTAGTCAAATAACAGCCTGACAAAGTCATGCTCACAAAATTATACCTTACAGAAATACCCCAGACACCACCGTCTCCATCATTGGATATGTCCCGGCCCAAGGCCAGGACCGATCCAGCAGAGGGGGCAGCTCAGTACGATGCATTCTGGAGGTAGTTTCTCTGCGAGTCCCCAAAATTAACTCCGGACCCAATGAAGTCCCATGGCTTTAGACTAAACGTGGGAAAAGTCGCCTTACTCATTACCATGTAACGTCATTCCTCAGCGGGATCAGAACTCCTGCATGTTGAACAACACTTGGAGAAAGCACTGACTGTGAAAAGAGCACAAAGTGTATTCTGGCTGAGGAATTTCAAAGTCAACCACCAAGATGGTTTAGCAGCAGTACTGCTGATCACGCTCGTCGGGTCCGAATGGACATATCTACTAAATTGGGTCTGCAGAAGGTCGTGAGTTAATGAACGAGGGGGAAAAAATACCTGACCTCATCCTTACCAATCTACCAAATGCAGATGCATCTGTGCATGACAGCATCGGTAAAACTGACCACCGCACTGTCGTTGAGGAGACAAAGTCTCACAGTCCCATTCAGAATAAACTCTATTGTGTTGTGTGACACTTGCACCACGCTAAATGGCACAGACTTCCAACAGATCGAGCAACTCAAGACTGAGCATCCATAGACGCTGTGGTCCATCAATAGCAGAAGAACTATACTCCAGCACATTCCTTAATGTCATGGCCCAGCATATAAACCACTCAACCCATACCATCAAGCCAGAGTATTAACCCTAGTGCAATAGAGAGTGCAACAATGGGAGAAAAAAAATGCTCAATTATGTTCTGTACATAAAACGCAGGACAAATTCAACCCAGCCAAATACCGCCTCATCAGTCTACTCTACATCACCAATAAAGTGATGGAAGGGCTCATCATAAGTGTTAACAAGCAGCACCTGCTCAGCAATAACCTGCTCAGTGACGCCCAGTTTGTCTTCCACCGGAGCCACTCAGCTCCTGACCTCATCACAGCCTTTCTTGAAACATAGAAAAAGGAACTGAATTACAGCTCTTGAAATAAAGGCTGCGTTCTTTCAAATGTGGCATCAAGGAACCGAAGTAAAAAGGATATTGCGAGCAAGTACTTCATTATTGGAGTCATACCTGATAGATAGGAAAACGGACATTGTTGTTGGAGGTCAGTCATCTCAGTTCCAGAACATGTTCACCATCTACAAGGCACAAGTCAGGAGTGAGATGGAATACTCCCCAATTGCCTGAATGAGTGCAGCCACAACGACACTGAAGAAGCTTGACACTATCCAGGACAAAACAGCCCAATTGATTGGCACCACATCCACAAGCATTCACTCCATTCACCACCAACGCACAGTAGCAGCAGTGTGTACTATCTAGAAAAGAGCACCTTCCAATCCTACGAGCACTTCCGTCTAGAATGACAAGGGCAGCAGGCATTTGCGAACACCACCACCTTCAAACACCCTTCCAAAACAGTCAACAACCTGAGTTGGAAATATATTATCATTCTTTCACTGTTGCTGGGTCAAACCCCTGGAATTCCCTCCCTCATAGCATTGTGGATCAACGCACAGCCCGTGGATTGCAGCAGTACAAGAAGGCAGCTCAGCACCACCTTCTCAAGAGGGCTACTGGGGACGGACAAGAAATCGTGGGCCCATCCAGCGATTCCCATAACCAAAAAATGTGTTCAAAATGTTCCAAGATGAACACTTCGACGGGACAGGTTTTCTGATTTGAACATGAAAGGAAAGCAGTGTTTCTGATACTGAACATTTTAGACCTTTCTGTTATTAGAAAGGTGTTCAGTGTTCCATGACATTTTGTTGGTGAGTGCTGTGATAAATTGCACCTATTTTGTTAAATGCAACAATATTAGTGTAACAGGATCGATACATCAAAAATACCAGACTGAAACTGGCAATTATCGTTGAGACAATGTACTCCCGCCAGATGAGACTCACAGATAGCAGCTTATATTCAACATCTTACTGCGCTACTGCTTAACACGGAATCCTTCCACCATCCATATTACAGGGGTTACCATTGACCAGAAGGTGAAGTCAAATCCACGTACAAATACAACGGTTACAAGAGCAGGTCTAAGATTTGCAATTCTGCACTGAATAATAGACTATATGATAATACGGGCAATTGATATTGCAATGGATTTAGGCCATTCAGCCTATCTCTTCACTCTGAAACTGTGCCATTTTGTCATAGTCTCTAAGACTAGTGGAAATATCTTCTATACTCTAACTGCATCAATGTTTGCAGTAATCAATCAGTTTCAATCAGATGCGCCCCCCGATTCTTCTTAATTCTATTGAGAACAGACATAGACCACTCAACTGCCGCTCAAATGACAAGGATAGATATTCCCAGGATAGTTCATGTCCAACACCCGTAGATCCTTCCCCAGAACAGCTCACAATAATCCAAATGCCGTCTGACCATAGCCCATTACATTCTCAGGAGTATGTCTCCGCTCTTGTATTCTCACTCTCTTGAAATGAACGATAGCATTACATTTGCTTTCCGAACTGCCAACTGAACCTACACATCAACCATAAGAGAGGACGAGGACTCCAAACTCCTTCTGTGCTTCAGATTTCATGAAGCCTTTTAGAACATAGTGTCTGCCTGTATTCCACCTACTGAAGTGCATAATCTCACATGTTCCCATATTGTCTTCCATCAGCCATGTGTTTTTCCAGTGTACTAAACTGTCCAAGTCTTTCTGCAGCCTCCCCACTTCCTCAATATCACCTGCTCATCCAATCATCATTGTATCAGCTGCAAACATAGCAAAACTGCCACCAGGTCAGATGGTTCGCGTGAATGACAATTCCTGACTAGCTAAAGACTGTCCACCATTGGAAAGGCACAATGCTGAAGATGCTTGACTCCATTTAGGTTTAAGCAGTGGCTTGACTGGAATTACAACTGCAAAGTCTTCACTCCTTGCACCACTGGCACTGACACCTTGTACATCAATTTATTATGAATTTACCCGATTATGGTGACACAGAACTTGATGGCGCATGATCCCAGTCTATTAATTGCAATTTGTCTCAATGTTGACTGTGTGGTGCTCAAAACAACCAATGTCATTGTGTGTTGATGACGACAGAGGGAGGTGGGGGGAGGGGATGCCGATCATAAATGACTGTGTGACTGTCACTGAGGGCTGACACCGGCTGCGAAAGCCCCAGATGTACCTGTGTCTGTTGTCACCGCTCCAGGCATGGTCAGTCTTTCAGTGAGTCAAATGAAAGAAAGTGATTGGCCTGGAGAGTGTTGCCGACTCAGATCCTGTTTATACCAACTAGGAGAGGTATTCACATACAACTTCAGCCTCTCCGTCTAGAAGCGAAAGTCCCAACCTGATTCAAGAAGTTCATCATCATCCTCGTAAGTGAGAAAGCACATGGAACGTGCCCTTATGGATTTCCACCCAGTGGCTCCGACCTCAATAATCATGAAGTGCTTTGAGAGGCTGGTTATGGCCTACACAAACTCCAGTCTCCCAGCCTGACCTGCTGCCCTATATTTTGTCGACTGATGTAACGGGTTCACAATGGATGCCATATCCGAGCCGTGCACACTTTCCAGGATCATCTGAACAATGAGCAGGAGTTTGATACCCCAGACTCCTGCTCATTGACTAAAGCTCCATCTTCAAAATCGTGATCCCTTACAGGCTAATCACAAAACTCCGCGAATTTGGTCTCAGTTCGAACCTCTGCAAGTGGATCCTCAGGCTTCTGACCCACAGACCACAGTAGTGAAGATCGGTAAATTCACCTCCTCCACAATAGCACTCAACAATAAAGCTGCTGAAGGACGTGTTCTCAACACCCGACAATACTCCTTGTACACCCACGGATGTTTCCTCAGCTCCTTACTGTCCTCCCTGTACACCCACGGCTGTGCCCTCAGCCCCTTACGGCACTCCTTGTTCACCCACGGATGTGCCCTAAACCCCTGCTGTATTTCCTGTACACCCACGGCTGTATCCTCAACACCTTACTGTACTCCATGTCCACCTATGTCTGTGCCCTCAGCACTTTACTGTACTCCAGGTGCACCCACGGCTGTGTCGGCAGGCCCCCACTGTCCTCCCTGTGCACCCACAGATGTGCCCTCAATCCCCTACTGTATTCCCTGTACACACACAGCTGTGTCCTCAGCCCCCTACTGTACTCCAGGTACACCCACGGTTATTTCATCAGCCCCCTAATGTCCTCCCTGTACACCCACGGCTGTATCATCCGCCCCCCGCTCACGTACTCCCTGTACACCCACGGCTGTATCCTCCGCCCCCCCCACGTACTCCCTTACAGCCACGGCTGTATCCTCCCCCCCCCCCCCCCCCGTACTCCCTGTACAGCTACGGTTGAGTTTCCAAATTCCAAACAACATCAGCTGCAAGTTCGCTGATGACATCACTACAGCAGTACGGATATTAAACAACAACGCGTCAGAATGTAGAAAGGAGATAGAGAGCTTGATGGCATGGTGTATTGAGAATGACCACTCTCTCTAATCCGGAAAATGTAAAGGACGGATCATTGACCTTAGGAAGAAAGGAGGGAGCACACCCCATCTGCATCAACCGTTTGAGGGAGTGCAGAGCATCAGCTCCCTTGGAGTGATGATAACTGACAATCTATCCTGAACTTCTCACGTAGGTCCAACGGTCGGGAAGGTTCAACAAAGCCTCTCCTTCCTCAGGTGGTTCAGGAAATTCAGCATGCGCTACTTCTACAGATGCACCATTGATAGCATACAGTCCCGGTGCATAACAGCCTGTTACCGCAACTGCTCTACACAGGACTGTAAGAAACTACAGAAGGTTGGGTGCACAGCTCTGACCAACACGGACTCTAATATCCCAACCATTGATTCCATTTACATGGCTCGTTGCCGCAGAAAGGCTGCCCATATCTACCCCAGATTACTGAGGGTAGGGAGAAAGAAAATAGCTGAGGTATGAACGGATATCTTTGTAGCATCCATGAACATGGCTAAGGTCCCGGAGGGCTGGAGAATTGTTAATCCCCTTGTTTACGAAAAGTAGTAGGGAAAATCCAGTCAATTATAGACCGGTGAGACTGATGTCAGGGGTAGGGAACCTGCTAGAGAAAATACTGAGGGCTAGGATCTATTCTTATTTAAATGAAAATAGTCTAATCAGCGATAGGCAACATGGTTTTGTGCAGAGGAGGTCATGTTTTACCAAATCAATAGAATTATTTGAGGAAGAGACAAAGTTGATTGATGAGAGAGGGACTGTTCATGTCATGTGCATGGACTTCAGGAAGGCATTTGGTATCTTTCCCCATTGTCGGGTTATGGAGAAAGTGAAGTCACATGGTGCACCAGCGAAGTGGATAAAGAACTGGCTGGGCAACAGGAAGCAGCGAATAGTAGGGGAATGGAGTTTCTCAGAATGGAGAACTGTGATGAGTGGTTTCATTTAAGATGTTCTGGAAAGATACATGAATGGGAAAGGAACAAATAGATACAGATCCTTAGAAAATAGGTGACAGTTTAGATAGAGGATTTAGATCAGCGCAGGGTTGTACAACCGAATGGCCTGTTTCTGTGGTGGAATGATCTTTGTTCTAACATTATCAAAGACCCATCATACCCCAGTAAAAGTCTCCTCCAACCTATTCTATCAGGCTAAAATGTACAGAAGCTTGGAAACACAGAGCAGCTGGTTCAGGAACAGCTTCTTCCTGGCTGTTATTAGACTGATGAATGTACTGTCTAATCTCAGATAATGCTGATCTTGTTCATGTTGATCTCGCCTCGTGCACGACCTGTGTAGCATAACCTGCATGCCTCTCAGACATGTTTTACAGCCATTGTTCTGTATAAGCTTGCTTACTATGCTTTGCCTGTACATCTCGGCCCAGGTCAAAGTAAATCCTCACCTCCCTCCTTCCAGCTCCCACCAGTGCTCACACCGAGCTCTCTCCGGTCCTCATCCCCAGCACCTCCCATTACCTATCCCCAGTTCACTGTGGCCCTATCCCCAGATCCCTGCGTGCTTTGTATCTCACTATTTCTCTCACACTGTCTGTTTCCCTGTCTTTTCCTTATCTCTGTCTTCTGTTTACTTCCCTGAACTTACTATCTCCACTTCTCCCTGTCCATGTGACTGTTTGTTTCTTGCTTTGTTTCCTTTCTCTGTTTAACTGACTGTCCTTCTGTTTCCCTCGCTGTGTTTTCTCTCTCTCCTTAGACGTGTCAGTCTCTTTCTCTCTCCTTGTGATGGTGATGGCTTCTCTATTCTTTTGAAGCATGTGAAGGCTCTTTGGTTGGATGTTGGCTATACAATAAAGTCAATTGTGTTTTGGTATCTTGGACATAATTTAAATTTATTGGTTAATTTTCAATTGTTGTCAAAACAGCAACCAGAACTTGGATATCCATTTCACAGCCAATTAATTCTAAATATTTTGGAACTGCCTTTTCTCAGTGCTTTACATTCTGGCAACTAAAAGCATTCTGTTCACTTGCATAATAGTGTGGTAGTAACTGCTCTTCCCAGGACCATAAGAATCTGCAGACGGTTGGATGCACAGCCCAGACTATCATGGAATCATCCATTTAGACTTCTCATTGTCAGTGAAAGGCTGGCAACATCAAATATCTCTCCTAAACCGATAATGATCTTCTACAATCTCTTCTAAAAGGGAGGAGGTACAGAGGCTTGAAAACATGGAACAGCATGCTCAGGAACACTTGCTAACCCACCATAATTATATTGGCGAATTGACATCTCTAACTTTTCAAATAATATTAATCTTGCTAACGTCAATTATGCTTTACACAGCTCCTTTGCAGCTGTCACATTGCATGCCTCACTCTGTCCACGTGCCCTGTGAGGCTCAAGGTCTTCTCAAGGGCAATCAAAAAAGTGAACTAATGCTTGACCAGCCAACGATACCTATATCCCATATAAGAAGATGATGACACTCATGGAAGACAGACAGTTGGGATCAAATTGCTTGAAACATGATCTTAGATATATTTGGTTTCCCTCGGTAACTGAAAGTAGAGTGTTTCTACAAAACCTTTCGTAAGCTGATATGGCGTAAAGCGTAGTAGCATTAATTTATTTTGGGAAAAAAAAACACCTTTCTTGGAAAAAGTGAAAATTCTTTTCAGATTTCTTTTGGGTTGCAAAAACAGGACCTAACGGAGATTTTTCAGAAAGGGAAGTGGCAAAAAGCACAAGTTTAAAAAGCGGGTGATACATGTGCTGACATGGGCATGATATTCAGGAAGATGGGAAAAGTTAAAAATAAATGAGGTGAATCTCACATTTTATTTCCATCCCAGTTGATCATCATTCCCTTTGTTTGCTCTTTTTCTTCTATCTCTCTCTTTCTCTATCGATTCAACTCACTCCTCCTCCTCTTCAAAACAGACTTCCCTGTCACCAGCATTGTTCACACTATTTTCCAGCTGCATTCTGTTCAGAAAAGCTCCCCACAACTTTCTGTTCTTTTCTTTGAATTTTTAATGGAAATTCAGATCTCCAGTATCTTTCTTTATTTGGTTGAACCTTCAAATTTTTTCTTCCATGGCAAGTCGGCATCTCTGCCAAGGGCAGCATTTGTTAGTCAACACTAATTGCCCTTGACTGTGAGGTCATTCCACAAGCCAATATAAAATCAAGCACATTGATCTGAAGTCACACTTAGACCAGACCGAGTGTAACATTAGATTTCTTTACCGAAGGTCATCAGTGAAACAGGAAGATTTTCAGTCAAAAGATGGGTTTATGGTTGTTTTTCGTGAAATTCACTTTTATTCCAATTATTATTATTCTTACTTAAGTTCTGCCATCAGCTGTGGTAGGACTTGAAACAAATTGCTTGAAACAATGTCTTTCGTTTAATTAGCTTTGCTCCTGAATTACATCCAGCGACATTCCTACTCTGATACATTGTCCTAATCATGAAGTAACATCCGAGACAAGAACAATTTTATGACTGAAATACTTGTTACTGCAAAGGTTGGCAGAAGAGAGCTTGAAACATAAAGCCTGAATTTTACCAACGTGCAGACAATGGATTGTTCAGTCACATCATTGACGCAGAGATGGAGATTGGGATATTATAAGCTGGTAGTGGAGAGGGTTGGTGACAGTGAGAACATGAGACATAAATCAGTTCAGGGCAAAAAGGGATCCCGATGTTGTCCGCAGTTTTGTTCTCAGATGTTTGTAAGGGAGTGGTCTGCAATTCAGATGAATAGAGACTGCAATTGAAATTGAAGATAACAGTTTCTTTCTTCGACAAATATAGATAACAGAAATTGCAATGAAGTTCAAAATTGTTTATGGGTTTAACGAATTTACAGAAGTAGAGAACACCGACAATAGCGAGAATAGATTAGTAACACACCCTCCACCCCTCCCAAAATAATTATCAGCACCGCTAATATCCGATATGGTAGAAATTCCCAGGAGAGGGAAATCTTGAAAAGACCCAAGGAAAGCCTCCTCTCCATTGGTGTAATTATCGAATCCATTATTCTCACATTCAGATTTGTCCTCTCCACTTCTGTGCAGCTGCTGATCTCTGTTACTGTTGGAGCTGATGCATCTGCTCCTAAACTGAGATAGCGCCCTGAGTGAAGCCCTTCACCAATAGGAGAGGGAAACCCTCCTATGACACAGTTACAATGCATGGAGACTGACATCAATCACAGTCCCTGAGCAAGTAGATCCAGCTTTCAATACAACACATTCAGTTCACAATATAACTCGCCTGGACTGAGTGCTGACATCGCTGGCTATGGGTCACATCTCCCATCACCAATTCTTCCAGTGAAGTGAGTTGTGGGGGACAATGATGGATGTTTTCTTATCGCAGGCTAGATGACTCTGCTCTGTTGTACGTTTGCAATGCTATAACCATCTTTCCTCGAATCTCCATCACTCCAATATAAGGAAACACAATCAGGATGATGTTACTGTGCTGATCTCTCCTCCCCGGAACAAACGCCACCAAACAGACTGTCACTGGGCACAGTTGCCCTGAACAAAGACAGGAAGTGTGGACTTCTCTGAATGTTCCTCTCCCTGCTATTTACGGAACCGTTGGCACTCCCATGCAGAATATGCTTCAGTAATTTATTTATACAAATTGACAAACAGCCTAATGCAGTTTTAATTTGCTGTAAAGCAATATTTTTTACGCTTTTTCCCCTCAGTCCAAAAACAAAAATGATAAGTACAATGGACTTATTGATTAAGAATTATGAATTAATGAGTCAGGTTCGAATGAATATAACGTTGTCTGGGAGATAGGGCGGAATGGGGGCAGTAGCTGTGGAGACTACATGGGGAGTACAATGATATTCCCAGTCATCATCACTCTTTCTGACATAGACAATTAAATATAATGCCCAACAAGGAACTAGCCAACGTTGGGAGATTCAATGCTGAATGACAATGTGATCTGAACAGGATAATTTTCAATGTGATAAACTGAACTATATTTTATATGCACACAATGTAATCATTTGGAATACAGATTGAGCACCTGAAACATTAACTTTGATTTCTCTTCACAGATAC
>NW_027311304.1:7500-31065 GCF_047496795.1 Chiloscyllium punctatum | reverse complement strand
TTAGGGTTAGGGTTAGGGTTAGGGTTAGGGTTAGGGTTAGGGTTAGGGTTAGGGTTAGGGTTAGGGTTAGGGTTAGGGTTAGGGTTAGGGTTAGGGTTAGGGTTAGGGTTAGGGTTAGGGTTAGGGTTAGGGTTAGGGTTAGGGTTAGGGTTAGGGTTAGGGTTAGGGTTAGGGTTAGGGTTAGGGTTAGGGTTAGGGTTAGGGTTAGGGTTAGGGTTAGGGTTAGGGTTAGGGTTAGGGTTAGGGTTAGGGTTAGGGTTAGGGTTAGGGTTAGGGTTAGGGTTAGGGTTAGGGTTAGGGTTAGGGTTAGGGTTACGGGTTAGGGTTAGGGTTAGGGTTAGGGTTAGGGTTAGGGTTAGGGTTAGGGTTAGGGTTAGGGTTAGGGTTAGGGTTAGGGTTAGGGTTAGGGTTAGGGTTAGGGTTAGGGTTAGGGTTAGGGTTAGGGTTAGGGTTAGGGTTAGGGTTAGGGTTAGGGTTAGGGTTAGGGTTAGGGTTAGGGTTAGGGTTAGGGTTAGGGTTAGGGTTAGGGTTAGGGTTAGGGTTAGGGTTAGGGTTAGGGTTAGGGTTAGGGTTAGGGTTAGGGTTAGGGTTAGGGTTAGGGTTAGGGTTAGGGTTAGGGTTAGGGTTAGGGTTAGGGTTAGGGTTAGGGTTAGGGTTAGGGTTAGGGTTAGGGTTAGGGTTAGGGTTAGGGTTAGGGTTAGGGTTAGGGTTAGGGTTAGGGTTAGGGTTAGGGTTAGGGTTAGGGTTAGGGTTAGGGTTAGGGTTAGGGTTAGGGTTAGGGTTAGGGTTAGGGTTAGGGTTAGGGTTAGGGTTAGGGTTAGGGTTAGGGTTAGGGTTAGGGTTAGGGTTAGGGTTAGGGTTAGGGTTAGGGTTAGGGTTAGGGTTAGGGTTAGGGTTAGGGTTAGGGTTAGGGTTAGGGTTAGGGTTAGGGTTAGGGTTAGGGTTAGGGTTAGGGTTAGGGTTAGGGTTAGGGTTAGGGTTAGGGTTAGGGTTAGGGTTAGGGTTAGGGTTAGGGTTAGGGTTAGGGTTAGGGTTAGGGTTAGGGTTAGGGTTAGGGTTAGGGTTAGGGTTAGGGTTAGGGTTAGGGTTAGGGTTAGGGTTAGGGTTAGGGTTAGGGTTAGGGTTAGGGTTAGGGTTAGGGTTAGGGTTAGGGTTAGGGTTAGGGTTAGGGTTAGGGTTAGGGTTAGGGTTAGGGTTAGGGTTAGGGTTAGGGTTAGGGTTAGGGTTAGGGTTAGGGTTAGGGTTAGGGTTAGGGTTAGGGTTAGGGTTAGGGTTAGGGTTAGGGTTAGGGTTAGGGTTAGGGTTAGGGTTAGGGTTAGGGTTAGGGTTAGGGTTAGGGTTAGGGTTAGGGTTAGGGTTAGGGTTAGGGTTAGGGTTAGGGTTAGGGTTAGGGTTAGGGTTAGGGTTAGGGTTAGGGTTAGGGTTAGGGTTAGGGTTAGGGTTAGGGTTAGGGTTAGGGTTAGGGTTAGGGTTAGGGTTAGGGTTAGGGTTAGGGTTAGGGTTAGGGTTAGGGTTAGGGTTAGGGTTAGGGTTAGGGTTAGGGTTAGGGTTAGGGTTAGGGTTAGGGTTAGGGTTAGGGTTAGGGTTAGGGTTAGGGTTAGGGTTAGGGTTAGGGTTAGGGTTAGGGTTAGGGTTAGGGTTAGGGTTAGGGTTAGGGTTAGGGTTAGGGTTAGGGTTAGGGTTAGGGTTAGGGTTAGGGTTAGGGTTAGGGTTAGGGTTAGGGTTAGGGTTAGGGTTAGGGTTAGGGTTAGGGTTAGGGTTAGGGTTAGGGTTAGGGTTAGGGTTAGGGTTAGGGTTAGGGTTAGGGTTAGGGTTAGGGTTAGGGTTAGGGTTAGGGTTAGGGTTAGGGTTAGGGTTAGGGTTAGGGTTAGGGTTAGGGTTAGGGTTAGGGTTAGGGTTAGGGTTAGGGTTAGGGTTAGGGTTAGGGTTAGGGTTAGGGTTAGGGTTAGGGTTAGGGTTAGGGTTAGGGTTAGGGTTAGGGTTAGGGTTAGGGTTAGGGTTAGGGTTAGGGTTAGGGTTAGGGTTAGGGTTAGGGTTAGGGTTAGGGTTAGGGTTAGGGTTAGGGTTAGGGTTAGGGTTAGGGTTAGGGTTAGGGTTAGGGTTAGGGTTAGGGTTAGGGTTAGGGTTAGGGTTAGGGTTAGGGTTAGGGTTAGGGTTAGGGTTAGGGTTAGGGTTAGGGTTAGGGTTAGGGTTAGGGTTAGGGTTAGGGTTAGGGTTAGGGTTAGGGTTAGGGTTAGGGTTAGGGTTAGGGTTAGGGTTAGGGTTAGGGTTAGGGTTAGGGTTAGGGTTAGGGTTAGGGTTAGGGTTAGGGTTAGGGTTAGGGTTAGGGTTAGGGTTAGGGTTAGGGTTAGGGTTAGGGTTAGGGTTAGGGTTAGGGTTAGGGTTAGGGTTAGGGTTAGGGTTAGGGTTAGGGTTAGGGTTAGGGTTAGGGTTAGGGTTAGGGTTAGGGTTAGGGTTAGGGTTAGGGTTAGGGTTAGGGTTAGGGTTAGGGTTAGGGTTAGGGTTAGGGTTAGGGTTAGGGTTAGGGTTAGGGTTAGGGTTAGGGTTAGGGTTAGGGTTAGGGTTAGGGTTAGGGTTAGGGTTAGGGTTAGGGTTAGGGTTAGGGTTAGGGTTAGGGTTAGGGTTAGGGTTAGGGTTAGGGTTAGGGTTAGGGTTAGGGTTAGGGTTAGGGTTAGGGTTAGGGTTAGGGTTAGGGTTAGGGTTAGGGTTAGGGTTAGGGTTAGGGTTAGGGTTAGGGTTAGGGTTAGGGTTAGGGTTAGGGTTAGGGTTAGGGTTAGGGTTAGGGTTAGGGTTAGGGTTAGGGTTAGGGTTAGGGTTAGGGTTAGGGTTAGGGTTAGGGTTAGGGTTAGGGTTAGGGTTAGGGTTAGGGTTAGGGTTAGGGTTAGGGTTAGGGTTAGGGTTAGGGTTAGGGTTAGGGTTAGGGTTAGGGTTAGGGTTAGGGTTAGGGTTAGGGTTAGGGTTAGGGTTAGGGTTAGGGTTAGGGTTAGGGTTAGGGTTAGGGTTAGGGTTAGGGTTAGGGTTAGGGTTAGGGTTAGGGTTAGGGTTAGGGTTAGGGTTAGGGTTAGGGTTAGGGTTAGGGTTAGGGTTAGGGTTAGGGTTAGGGTTAGGGTTAGGGTTAGGGTTAGGGTTAGGGTTAGGGTTAGGGTTAGGGTTAGGGTTAGGGTTAGGGTTAGGGTTAGGGTTAGGGTTAGGGTTAGGGTTAGGGTTAGGGTTAGGGTTAGGGTTAGGGTTAGGGTTAGGGTTAGGGTTAGGGTTAGGGTTAGGGTTAGGGTTAGGGTTAGGGTTAGGGTTAGGGTTAGGGTTAGGGTTAGGGTTAGGGTTAGGGTTAGGGTTAGGGTTAGGGTTAGGGTTAGGGTTAGGGTTAGGGTTAGGGTTAGGGTTAGGGTTAGGGTTAGGGTTAGGGTTAGGGTTAGGGTTAGGGTTAGGGTTAGGGTTAGGGTTAGGGTTAGGGTTAGGGTTAGGGTTAGGGTTAGGGTTAGGGTTAGGGTTAGGGTTAGGGTTAGGGTTAGGGTTAGGGTTAGGGTTAGGGTTAGGGTTAGGGTTAGGGTTAGGGTTAGGGTTAGGGTTAGGGTTAGGGTTAGGGTTAGGGTTAGGGTTAGGGTTAGGGTTAGGGTTAGGGTTAGGGTTAGGGTTAGGGTTAGGGTTAGGGTTAGGGTTAGGGTTAGGGTTAGGGTTAGGGTTAGGGTTAGGGTTAGGGTTAGGGTTAGGGTTAGGGTTAGGGTTAGGGTTAGGGTTAGGGTTAGGGTTAGGGTTAGGGTTAGGGTTAGGGTTAGGGTTAGGGTTAGGGTTAGGGTTAGGGTTAGGGTTAGGGTTAGGGTTAGGGTTAGGGTTAGGGTTAGGGTTAGGGTTAGGGTTAGGGTTAGGGTTAGGGTTAGGGTTAGGGTTAGGGTTAGGGTTAGGGTTAGGGTTAGGGTTAGGGTTAGGGTTAGGGTTAGGGTTAGGGTTAGGGTTAGGGTTAGGGTTAGGGTTAGGGTTAGGGTTAGGGTTAGGGTTAGGGTTAGGGTTAGGGTTAGGGTTAGGGTTAGGGTTAGGGTTAGGGTTAGGGTTAGGGTTAGGGTTAGGGTTAGGGTTAGGGTTAGGGTTAGGGTTAGGGTTAGGGTTAGGGTTAGGGTTAGGGTTAGGGTTAGGGTTAGGGTTAGGGTTAGGGTTAGGGTTAGGGTTAGGGTTAGGGTTAGGGTTAGGGTTAGGGTTAGGGTTAGGGTTAGGGTTAGGGTTAGGGTTAGGGTTAGGGTTAGGGTTAGGGTTAGGGTTAGGGTTAGGGTTAGGGTTAGGGTTAGGGTTAGGGTTAGGGTTAGGGTTAGGGTTAGGGTTAGGGTTAGGGTTAGGGTTAGGGTTAGGGTTAGGGTTAGGGTTAGGGTTAGGGTTAGGGTTAGGGTTAGGGTTAGGGTTAGGGTTAGGGTTAGGGTTAGGGTTAGGGTTAGGGTTAGGGTTAGGGTTAGGGTTAGGGTTAGGGTTAGGGTTAGGGTTAGGGTTAGGGTTAGGGTTAGGGTTAGGGTTAGGGTTAGGGTTAGGGTTAGGGTTAGGGTTAGGGTTAGGGTTAGGGTTAGGGTTAGGGTTAGGGTTAGGGTTAGGGTTAGGGTTAGGGTTAGGGTTAGGGTTAGGGTTAGGGTTAGGGTTAGGGTTAGGGTTAGGGTTAGGGTTAGGGTTAGGGTTAGGGTTAGGGTTAGGGTTAGGGTTAGGGTTAGGGTTAGGGTTAGGGTTAGGGTTAGGGTTAGGGTTAGGGTTAGGGTTAGGGTTAGGGTTAGGGTTAGGGTTAGGGTTAGGGTTAGGGTTAGGGTTAGGGTTAGGGTTAGGGTTAGGGTTAGGGTTAGGGTTAGGGTTAGGGTTAGGGTTAGGGTTAGGGTTAGGGTTAGGGTTAGGGTTAGGGTTAGGGTTAGGGTTAGGGTTAGGGTTAGGGTTAGGGTTAGGGTTAGGGTTAGGGTTAGGGTTAGGGTTAGGGTTAGGGTTAGGGTTAGGGTTAGGGTTAGGGTTAGGGTTAGGGTTAGGGTTAGGGTTAGGGTTAGGGTTAGGGTTAGGGTTAGGGTTAGGGTTAGGGTTAGGGTTAGGGTTAGGGTTAGGGTTAGGGTTAGGGTTAGGGTTAGGGTTAGGGTTAGGGTTAGGGTTAGGGTTAGGGTTAGGGTTAGGGTTAGGGTTAGGGTTAGGGTTAGGGTTAGGGTTAGGGTTAGGGTTAGGGTTAGGGTTAGGGTTAGGGTTAGGGTTAGGGTTAGGGTTAGGGTTAGGGTTAGGGTTAGGGTTAGGGTTAGGGTTAGGGTTAGGGTTAGGGTTAGGGTTAGGGTTAGGGTTAGGGTTAGGGTTAGGGTTAGGGTTAGGGTTAGGGTTAGGGTTAGGGTTAGGGTTAGGGTTAGGGTTAGGGTTAGGGTTAGGGTTAGGGTTAGGGTTAGGGTTAGGGTTAGGGTTAGGGTTAGGGTTAGGGTTAGGGTTAGGGTTAGGGTTAGGGTTAGGGTTAGGGTTAGGGTTAGGGTTAGGGTTAGGGTTAGGGTTAGGGTTAGGGTTAGGGTTAGGGTTAGGGTTAGGGTTAGGGTTAGGGTTAGGGTTAGGGTTAGGGTTAGGGTTAGGGTTAGGGTTAGGGTTAGGGTTAGGGTTAGGGTTAGGGTTAGGGTTAGGGTTAGGGTTAGGGTTAGGGTTAGGGTTAGGGTTAGGGTTAGGGTTAGGGTTAGGGTTAGGGTTAGGGTTAGGGTTAGGGTTAGGGTTAGGGTTAGGGTTAGGGTTAGGGTTAGGGTTAGGGTTAGGGTTAGGGTTAGGGTTAGGGTTAGGGTTAGGGTTAGGGTTAGGGTTAGGGTTAGGGTTAGGGTTAGGGTTAGGGTTAGGGTTAGGGTTAGGGTTAGGGTTAGGGTTAGGGTTAGGGTTAGGGTTAGGGTTAGGGTTAGGGTTAGGGTTAGGGTTAGGGTTAGGGTTAGGGTTAGGGTTAGGGTTAGGGTTAGGGTTAGGGTTAGGGTTAGGGTTAGGGTTAGGGTTAGGGTTAGGGTTAGGGTTAGGGTTAGGGTTAGGGTTAGGGTTAGGGTTAGGGTTAGGGTTAGGGTTAGGGTTAGGGTTAGGGTTAGGGTTAGGGTTAGGGTTAGGGTTAGGGTTAGGGTTAGGGTTAGGGTTAGGGTTAGGGTTAGGGTTAGGGTTAGGGTTAGGGTTAGGGTTAGGGTTAGGGTTAGGGTTAGGGTTAGGGTTAGGGTTAGGGTTAGGGTTAGGGTTAGGGTTAGGGTTAGGGTTAGGGTTAGGGTTAGGGTTAGGGTTAGGGTTAGGGTTAGGGTTAGGGTTAGGGTTAGGGTTAGGGTTAGGGTTAGGGTTAGGGTTAGGGTTAGGGTTAGGGTTAGGGTTAGGGTTAGGGTTAGGGTTAGGGTTAGGGTTAGGGTTAGGGTTAGGGTTAGGGTTAGGGTTAGGGTTAGGGTTAGGGTTAGGGTTAGGGTTAGGGTTAGGGTTAGGGTTAGGGTTAGGGTTAGGGTTAGGGTTAGGGTTAGGGTTAGGGTTAGGGTTAGGGTTAGGGTTAGGGTTAGGGTTAGGGTTAGGGTTAGGGTTAGGGTTAGGGTTAGGGTTAGGGTTAGGGTTAGGGTTAGGGTTAGGGTTAGGGTTAGGGTTAGGGTTAGGGTTAGGGTTAGGGTTAGGGTTAGGGTTAGGGTTAGGGTTAGGGTTAGGGTTAGGGTTAGGGTTAGGGTTAGGGTTAGGGTTAGGGTTAGGGTTAGGGTTAGGGTTAGGGTTAGGGTTAGGGTTAGGGTTAGGGTTAGGGTTAGGGTTAGGGTTAGGGTTAGGGTTAGGGTTAGGGTTAGGGTTAGGGTTAGGGTTAGGGTTAGGGTTAGGGTTAGGGTTAGGGTTAGGGTTAGGGTTAGGGTTAGGGTTAGGGTTAGGGTTAGGGTTAGGGTTAGGGTTAGGGTTAGGGTTAGGGTTAGGGTTAGGGTTAGGGTTAGGGTTAGGGTTAGGGTTAGGGTTAGGGTTAGGGTTAGGGTTAGGGTTAGGGTTAGGGTTAGGGTTAGGGTTAGGGTTAGGGTTAGGGTTAGGGTTAGGGTTAGGGTTAGGGTTAGGGTTAGGGTTAGGGTTAGGGTTAGGGTTAGGGTTAGGGTTAGGGTTAGGGTTAGGGTTAGGGTTAGGGTTAGGGTTAGGGTTAGGGTTAGGGTTAGGGTTAGGGTTAGGGTTAGGGTTAGGGTTAGGGTTAGGGTTAGGGTTAGGGTTAGGGTTAGGGTTAGGGTTAGGGTTAGGGTTAGGGTTAGGGTTAGGGTTAGGGTTAGGGTTAGGGTTAGGGTTAGGGTTAGGGTTAGGGTTAGGGTTAGGGTTAGGGTTAGGGTTAGGGTTAGGGTTAGGGTTAGGGTTAGGGTTAGGGTTAGGGTTAGGGTTAGGGTTAGGGTTAGGGTTAGGGTTAGGGTTAGGGTTAGGGTTAGGGTTAGGGTTAGGGTTAGGGTTAGGGTTAGGGTTAGGGTTAGGGTTAGGGTTAGGGTTAGGGTTAGGGTTAGGGTTAGGGTTAGGGTTAGGGTTAGGGTTAGGGTTAGGGTTAGGGTTAGGGTTAGGGTTAGGGTTAGGGTTAGGGTTAGGGTTAGGGTTAGGGTTAGGGTTAGGGTTAGGGTTAGGGTTAGGGTTAGGGTTAGGGTTAGGGTTAGGGTTAGGGTTAGGGTTAGGGTTAGGGTTAGGGTTAGGGTTAGGGTTAGGGTTAGGGTTAGGGTTAGGGTTAGGGTTAGGGTTAGGGTTAGGGTTAGGGTTAGGGTTAGGGTTAGGGTTAGGGTTAGGGTTAGGGTTAGGGTTAGGGTTAGGGTTAGGGTTAGGGTTAGGGTTAGGGTTAGGGTTAGGGTTAGGGTTAGGGTTAGGGTTAGGGTTAGGGTTAGGGTTAGGGTTAGGGTTAGGGTTAGGGTTAGGGTTAGGGTTAGGGTTAGGGTTAGGGTTAGGGTTAGGGTTAGGGTTAGGGTTAGGGTTAGGGTTAGGGTTAGGGTTAGGGTTAGGGTTAGGGTTAGGGTTAGGGTTAGGGTTAGGGTTAGGGTTAGGGTTAGGGTTAGGGTTAGGGTTAGGGTTAGGGTTAGGGTTAGGGTTAGGGTTAGGGTTAGGGTTAGGGTTAGGGTTAGGGTTAGGGTTAGGGTTAGGGTTAGGGTTAGGGTTAGGGTTAGGGTTAGGGTTAGGGTTAGGGTTAGGGTTAGGGTTAGGGTTAGGGTTAGGGTTAGGGTTAGGGTTAGGGTTAGGGTTAGGGTTAGGGTTAGGGTTAGGGTTAGGGTTAGGGTTAGGGTTAGGGTTAGGGTTAGGGTTAGGGTTAGGGTTAGGGTTAGGGTTAGGGTTAGGGTTAGGGTTAGGGTTAGGGTTAGGGTTAGGGTTAGGGTTAGGGTTAGGGTTAGGGTTAGGGTTAGGGTTAGGGTTAGGGTTAGGGTTAGGGTTAGGGTTAGGGTTAGGGTTAGGGTTAGGGTTAGGGTTAGGGTTAGGGTTAGGGTTAGGGTTAGGGTTAGGGTTAGGGTTAGGGTTAGGGTTAGGGTTAGGGTTAGGGTTAGGGTTAGGGTTAGGGTTAGGGTTAGGGTTAGGGTTAGGGTTAGGGTTAGGGTTAGGGTTAGGGTTAGGGTTAGGGTTAGGGTTAGGGTTAGGGTTAGGGTTAGGGTTAGGGTTAGGGTTAGGGTTAGGGTTAGGGTTAGGGTTAGGGTTAGGGTTAGGGTTAGGGTTAGGGTTAGGGTTAGGGTTAGGGTTAGGGTTAGGGTTAGGGTTAGGGTTAGGGTTAGGGTTAGGGTTAGGGTTAGGGTTAGGGTTAGGGTTAGGGTTAGGGTTAGGGTTAGGGTTAGGGTTAGGGTTAGGGTTAGGGTTAGGGTTAGGGTTAGGGTTAGGGTTAGGGTTAGGGTTAGGGTTAGGGTTAGGGTTAGGGTTAGGGTTAGGGTTAGGGTTAGGGTTAGGGTTAGGGTTAGGGTTAGGGTTAGGGTTAGGGTTAGGGTTAGGGTTAGGGTTAGGGTTAGGGTTAGGGTTAGGGTTAGGGTTAGGGTTAGGGTTAGGGTTAGGGTTAGGGTTAGGGTTAGGGTTAGGGTTAGGGTTAGGGTTAGGGTTAGGGTTAGGGTTAGGGTTAGGGTTAGGGTTAGGGTTAGGGTTAGGGTTAGGGTTAGGGTTAGGGTTAGGGTTAGGGTTAGGGTTAGGGTTAGGGTTAGGGTTAGGGTTAGGGTTAGGGTTAGGGTTAGGGTTAGGGTTAGGGTTAGGGTTAGGGTTAGGGTTAGGGTTAGGGTTAGGGTTAGGGTTAGGGTTAGGGTTAGGGTTAGGGTTAGGGTTAGGGTTAGGGTTAGGGTTAGGGTTAGGGTTAGGGTTAGGGTTAGGGTTAGGGTTAGGGTTAGGGTTAGGGTTAGGGTTAGGGTTAGGGTTAGGGTTAGGGTTAGGGTTAGGGTTAGGGTTAGGGTTAGGGTTAGGGTTAGGGTTAGGGTTAGGGTTAGGGTTAGGGTTAGGGTTAGGGTTAGGGTTAGGGTTAGGGTTAGGGTTAGGGTTAGGGTTAGGGTTAGGGTTAGGGTTAGGGTTAGGGTTAGGGTTAGGGTTAGGGTTAGGGTTAGGGTTAGGGTTAGGGTTAGGGTTAGGGTTAGGGTTAGGGTTAGGGTTAGGGTTAGGGTTAGGGTTAGGGTTAGGGTTAGGGTTAGGGTTAGGGTTAGGGTTAGGGTTAGGGTTAGGGTTAGGGTTAGGGTTAGGGTTAGGGTTAGGGTTAGGGTTAGGGTTAGGGTTAGGGTTAGGGTTAGGGTTAGGGTTAGGGTTAGGGTTAGGGTTAGGGTTAGGGTTAGGGTTAGGGTTAGGGTTAGGGTTAGGGTTAGGGTTAGGGTTAGGGTTAGGGTTAGGGTTAGGGTTAGGGTTAGGGTTAGGGTTAGGGTTAGGGTTAGGGTTAGGGTTAGGGTTAGGGTTAGGGTTAGGGTTAGGGTTAGGGTTAGGGTTAGGGTTAGGGTTAGGGTTAGGGTTAGGGTTAGGGTTAGGGTTAGGGTTAGGGTTAGGGTTAGGGTTAGGGTTAGGGTTAGGGTTAGGGTTAGGGTTAGGGTTAGGGTTAGGGTTAGGGTTAGGGTTAGGGTTAGGGTTAGGGTTAGGGTTAGGGTTAGGGTTAGGGTTAGGGTTAGGGTTAGGGTTAGGGTTAGGGTTAGGGT
Organism: Chiloscyllium punctatum; assembly: GCF_047496795.1. NCBI lineage: Eukaryota > Metazoa > Chordata > Chondrichthyes > Orectolobiformes > Hemiscylliidae > Chiloscyllium > Chiloscyllium punctatum. The sequence continues at coordinate 21,019 of NW_027311304.1, read as the reverse complement.
TAGGGTTAGGGTTAGGGTTAGGGTTAGGGTTAGGGTTAGGGTTAGGGTTAGGGTTAGGGTTAGGGTTAGGGTTAGGGTTAGGGTTAGGGTTAGGGTTAGGGTTAGGGTTAGGGTTAGGGTTAGGGTTAGGGTTAGGGTTAGGGTTAGGGTTAGGGTTAGGGTTAGGGTTAGGGTTAGGGTTAGGGTTAGGGTTAGGGTTAGGGTTAGGGTTAGGGTTAGGGTTAGGGTTAGGGTTAGGGTTAGGGTTAGGGTTAGGGTTAGGGTTAGGGTTAGGGTTAGGGTTAGGGTTAGGGTTAGGGTTAGGGTTAGGGTTAGGGTTAGGGTTAGGGTTAGGGTTAGGGTTAGGGTTAGGGTTAGGGTTAGGGTTAGGGTTAGGGTTAGGGTTAGGGTTAGGGTTAGGGTTAGGGTTAGGGTTAGGGTTAGGGTTAGGGTTAGGGTTAGGGTTAGGGTTAGGGTTAGGGTTAGGGTTAGGGTTAGGGTTAGGGTTAGGGTTAGGGTTAGGGTTAGGGTTAGGGTTAGGGTTAGGGTTAGGGTTAGGGTTAGGGTTAGGGTTAGGGTTAGGGTTAGGGTTAGGGTTAGGGTTAGGGTTAGGGTTAGGGTTAGGGTTAGGGTTAGGGTTAGGGTTAGGGTTAGGGTTAGGGTTAGGGTTAGGGTTAGGGTTAGGGTTAGGGTTAGGGTTAGGGTTAGGGTTAGGGTTAGGGTTAGGGTTAGGAGGTTAGGGTTAGGGTTAGGGTTAGGGTTAGGGTTAGGGTTAGGGTTAGGGTTAGGGTTAGGGTTAGGGTTAGGGTTAGGGTTAGGGTTAGGGTTAGGGTTAGGGTTAGGGTTAGGGTTAGGGTTAGGGTTAGGGTTAGGGTTAGGGTTAGGGTTAGGGTTAGGGTTAGGGTTAGGGTTAGGGTTAGGGTTAGGGTTAGGGTTAGGGTTAGGGTTAGGGTTAGGGTTAGGGTTAGGGTTAGGGTTAGGGTTAGGGTTAGGGTTAGGGTTAGGGTTAGGGTTAGGGTTAGGGTTAGGGTTAGGGTTAGGGTTAGGGTTAGGGTTAGGGTTAGGGTTAGGGTTAGGGTTAGGGTTAGGGTTAGGGTTAGGGTTAGGGTTAGGGTTAGGGTTAGGGTTAGGGTTAGGGTTAGGGTTAGGGTTAGGGTTAGGGTTAGGGTTAGGGTTAGGGTTAGGGTTAGGGTTAGGGTTAGGGTTAGGGTTAGGGTTAGGGTTAGGGTTAGGGTTAGGGTTAGGGTTAGGGTTAGGGTTAGGGTTAGGGTTAGGGTTAGGGTTAGGGTTAGGGTTAGGGTTAGGGTTAGGGTTAGGGTTAGGGTTAGGGTTAGGGTTAGGGTTAGGGTTAGGGTTAGGGTTAGGGTTAGGGTTAGGGTTAGGGTTAGGGTTAGGGTTAGGGTTAGGGTTAGGGTTAGGGTTAGGGTTAGGGTTAGGGTTAGGGTTAGGGTTAGGGTTAGGGTTAGGGTTAGGGTTAGGGTTAGGGTTAGGGTTAGGGTTAGGGTTAGGGTTAGGGTTAGGGTTAGGGTTAGGGTTAGGGTTAGGGTTAGGGTTAGGGTTAGGGTTAGGGTTAGGGTTAGGGTTAGGGTTAGGGTTAGGGTTAGGGTTAGGGTTAGGGTTAGGGTTAGGGTTAGGGTTAGGGTTAGGGTTAGGGTTAGGGTTAGGGTTAGGGTTAGGGTTAGGGTTAGGGTTAGGGTTAGGGTTAGGGTTAGGGTTAGGGTTAGGGTTAGGGTTAGGGTTAGGGTTAGGGTTAGGGTTAGGGTTAGGGTTAGGGTTAGGGTTAGGGTTAGGGTTAGGGTTAGGGTTAGGGTTAGGGTTAGGGTTAGGGTTAGGGTTAGGGTTAGGGTTAGGGTTAGGGTTAGGGTTAGGGTTAGGGTTAGGGTTAGGGTTAGGGTTAGGGTTAGGGTTAGGGTTAGGGTTAGGGTTAGGGTTAGGGTTAGGGTTAGGGTTAGGGTTAGGGTTAGGGTTAGGGTTAGGGTTAGGGTTAGGGTTAGGGTTAGGGTTAGGGTTAGGGTTAGGGTTAGGGTTAGGGTTAGGGTTAGGGTTAGGGTTAGGGTTAGGGTTAGGGTTAGGGTTAGGGTTAGGGTTAGGGTTAGGGTTAGGGTTAGGGTTAGGGTTAGGGTTAGGGTTAGGGTTAGGGTTAGGGTTAGGGTTAGGGTTAGGGTTAGGGTTAGGGTTAGGGTTAGGGTTAGGGTTAGGGTTAGGGTTAGGGTTAGGGTTAGGGTTAGGGTTAGGGTTAGGGTTAGGGTTAGGGTTAGGGTTAGGGTTAGGGTTAGGGTTAGGGTTAGGGTTAGGGTTAGGGTTAGGGTTAGGGTTAGGGTTAGGGTTAGGGTTAGGGTTAGGGTTAGGGTTAGGGTTAGGGTTAGGGTTAGGGTTAGGGTTAGGGTTAGGGTTAGGGTTAGGGTTAGGGTTAGGGTTAGGGTTAGGGTTAGGGTTAGGGTTAGGGTTAGGGTTAGGGTTAGGGTTAGGGTTAGGGTTAGGGTTAGGGTTAGGGTTAGGGTTAGGGTTAGGGTTAGGGTTAGGGTTAGGGTTAGGGTTAGGGTTAGGGTTAGGGTTAGGGTTAGGGTTAGGGTTAGGGTTAGGGTTAGGGTTAGGGTTAGGGTTAGGGTTAGGGTTAGGGTTAGGGTTAGGGTTAGGGTTAGGGTTAGGGTTAGGGTTAGGGTTAGGGTTAGGGTTAGGGTTAGGGTTAGGGTTAGGGTTAGGGTTAGGGTTAGGGTTAGGGTTAGGGTTAGGGTTAGGGTTAGGGTTAGGGTTAGGGTTAGGGTTAGGGTTAGGGTTAGGGTTAGGGTTAGGGTTAGGGTTAGGGTTAGGGTTAGGGTTAGGGTTAGGGTTAGGGTTAGGGTTAGGGTTAGGGTTAGGGTTAGGGTTAGGGTTAGGGTTAGGGTTAGGGTTAGGGTTAGGGTTAGGGTTAGGGTTAGGGTTAGGGTTAGGGTTAGGGTTAGGGTTAGGGTTAGGGTTAGGGTTAGGGTTAGGGTTAGGGTTAGGGTTAGGGTTAGGGTTAGGGTTAGGGTTAGGGTTAGGGTTAGGGTTAGGGTTAGGGTTAGGGTTAGGGTTAGGGTTAGGGTTAGGGTTAGGGTTAGGGTTAGGGTTAGGGTTAGGGTTAGGGTTAGGGTTAGGGTTAGGGTTAGGGTTAGGGTTAGGGTTAGGGTTAGGGTTAGGGTTAGGGTTAGGGTTAGGGTTAGGGTTAGGGTTAGGGTTAGGGTTAGGGTTAGGGTTAGGGTTAGGGTTAGGGTTAGGGTTAGGGTTAGGGTTAGGGTTAGGGTTAGGGTTAGGGTTAGGGTTAGGGTTAGGGTTAGGGTTAGGGTTAGGGTTAGGGTTAGGGTTAGGGTTAGGGTTAGGGTTAGGGTTAGGGTTAGGGTTAGGGTTAGGGTTAGGGTTAGGGTTAGGGTTAGGGTTAGGGTTAGGGTTAGGGTTAGGGTTAGGGTTAGGGTTAGGGTTAGGGTTAGGGTTAGGGTTAGGGTTAGGGTTAGGGTTAGGGTTAGGGTTAGGGTTAGGGTTAGGGTTAGGGTTAGGGTTAGGGTTAGGGTTAGGGTTAGGGTTAGGGTTAGGGTTAGGGTTAGGGTTAGGGTTAGGGTTAGGGTTAGGGTTAGGGTTAGGGTTAGGGTTAGGGTTAGGGTTAGGGTTAGGGTTAGGGTTAGGGTTAGGGTTAGGGTTAGGGTTAGGGTTAGGGTTAGGGTTAGGGTTAGGGTTAGGGTTAGGGTTAGGGTTAGGGTTAGGGTTAGGGTTAGGGTTAGGGTTAGGGTTAGGGTTAGGGTTAGGGTTAGGGTTAGGGTTAGGGTTAGGGTTAGGGTTAGGGTTAGGGTTAGGGTTAGGGTTAGGGTTAGGGTTAGGGTTAGGGTTAGGGTTAGGGTTAGGGTTAGGGTTAGGGTTAGGGTTAGGGTTAGGGTTAGGGTTAGGGTTAGGGTTAGGGTTAGGGTTAGGGTTAGGGTTAGGGTTAGGGTTAGGGTTAGGGTTAGGGTTAGGGTTAGGGTTAGGGTTAGGGTTAGGGTTAGGGTTAGGGTTAGGGTTAGGGTTAGGGTTAGGGTTAGGGTTAGGGTTAGGGTTAGGGTTAGGGTTAGGGTTAGGGTTAGGGTTAGGGTTAGGGTTAGGGTTAGGGTTAGGGTTAGGGTTAGGGTTAGGGTTAGGGTTAGGGTTAGGGTTAGGGTTAGGGTTAGGGTTAGGGTTAGGGTTAGGGTTAGGGTTAGGGTTAGGGTTAGGGTTAGGGTTAGGGTTAGGGTTAGGGTTAGGGTTAGGGTTAGGGTTAGGGTTAGGGTTAGGGTTAGGGTTAGGGTTAGGGTTAGGGTTAGGGTTAGGGTTAGGGTTAGGGTTAGGGTTAGGGTTAGGGTTAGGGTTAGGGTTAGGGTTAGGGTTAGGGTTAGGGTTAGGGTTAGGGTTAGGGTTAGGGTTAGGGTTAGGGTTAGGGTTAGGGTTAGGGTTAGGGTTAGGGTTAGGGTTAGGGTTAGGGTTAGGGTTAGGGTTAGGGTTAGGGTTAGGGTTAGGGTTAGGGTTAGGGTTAGGGTTAGGGTTAGGGTTAGGGTTAGGGTTAGGGTTAGGGTTAGGGTTAGGGTTAGGGTTAGGGTTAGGGTTAGGGTTAGGGTTAGGGTTAGGGTTAGGGTTAGGGTTAGGGTTAGGGTTAGGGTTAGGGTTAGGGTTAGGGTTAGGGTTAGGGTTAGGGTTAGGGTTAGGGTTAGGGTTAGGGTTAGGGTTAGGGTTAGGGTTAGGGTTAGGGTTAGGGTTAGGGTTAGGGTTAGGGTTAGGGTTAGGGTTAGGGTTAGGGTTAGGGTTAGGGTTAGGGTTAGGGTTAGGGTTAGGGTTAGGGTTAGGGTTAGGGTTAGGGTTAGGGTTAGGGTTAGGGTTAGGGTTAGGGTTAGGGTTAGGGTTAGGGTTAGGGTTAGGGTTAGGGTTAGGGTTAGGGTTAGGGTTAGGGTTAGGGTTAGGGTTAGGGTTAGGGTTAGGGTTAGGGTTAGGGTTAGGGTTAGGGTTAGGGTTAGGGTTAGGGTTAGGGTTAGGGTTAGGGTTAGGGTTAGGGTTAGGGTTAGGGTTAGGGTTAGGGTTAGGGTTAGGGTTAGGGTTAGGGTTAGGGTTAGGGTTAGGGTTAGGGTTAGGGTTAGGGTTAGGGTTAGGGTTAGGGTTAGGGTTAGGGTTAGGGTTAGGGTTAGGGTTAGGGTTAGGGTTAGGGTTAGGGTTAGGGTTAGGGTTAGGGTTAGGGTTAGGGTTAGGGTTAGGGTTAGGGTTAGGGTTAGGGTTAGGGTTAGGGTTAGGGTTAGGGTTAGGGTTAGGGTTAGGGTTAGGGTTAGGGTTAGGGTTAGGGTTAGGGTTAGGGTTAGGGTTAGGGTTAGGGTTAGGGTTAGGGTTAGGGTTAGGGTTAGGGTTAGGGTTAGGGTTAGGGTTAGGGTTAGGGTTAGGGTTAGGGTTAGGGTTAGGGTTAGGGTTAGGGTTAGGGTTAGGGTTAGGGTTAGGGTTAGGGTTAGGGTTAGGGTTAGGGTTAGGGTTAGGGTTAGGGTTAGGGTTAGGGTTAGGGTTAGGGTTAGGGTTAGGGTTAGGGTTAGGGTTAGGGTTAGGGTTAGGGTTAGGGTTAGGGTTAGGGTTAGGGTTAGGGTTAGGGTTAGGGTTAGGGTTAGGGTTAGGGTTAGGGTTAGGGTTAGGGTTAGGGTTAGGGTTAGGGTTAGGGTTAGGGTTAGGGTTAGGGTTAGGGTTAGGGTTAGGGTTAGGGTTAGGGTTAGGGTTAGGGTTAGGGTTAGGGTTAGGGTTAGGGTTAGGGTTAGGGTTAGGGTTAGGGTTAGGGTTAGGGTTAGGGTTAGGGTTAGGGTTAGGGTTAGGGTTAGGGTTAGGGTTAGGGTTAGGGTTAGGGTTAGGGTTAGGGTTAGGGTTAGGGTTAGGGTTAGGGTTAGGGTTAGGGTTAGGGTTAGGGTTAGGGTTAGGGTTAGGGTTAGGGTTAGGGTTAGGGTTAGGGTTAGGGTTAGGGTTAGGGTTAGGGTTAGGGTTAGGGTTAGGGTTAGGGTTAGGGTTAGGGTTAGGGTTAGGGTTAGGGTTAGGGTTAGGGTTAGGGTTAGGGTTAGGGTTAGGGTTAGGGTTAGGGTTAGGGTTAGGGTTAGGGTTAGGGTTAGGGTTAGGGTTAGGGTTAGGGTTAGGGTTAGGGTTAGGGTTAGGGTTAGGGTTAGGGTTAGGGTTAGGGTTAGGGTTAGGGTTAGGGTTAGGGTTAGGGTTAGGGTTAGGGTTAGGGTTAGGGTTAGGGTTAGGGTTAGGGTTAGGGTTAGGGTTAGGGTTAGGGTTAGGGTTAGGGTTAGGGTTAGGGTTAGGGTTAGGGTTAGGGTTAGGGTTAGGGTTAGGGTTAGGGTTAGGGTTAGGGTTAGGGTTAGGGTTAGGGTTAGGGTTAGGGTTAGGGTTAGGGTTAGGGTTAGGGTTAGGGTTAGGGTTAGGGTTAGGGTTAGGGTTAGGGTTAGGGTTAGGGTTAGGGTTAGGGTTAGGGTTAGGGTTAGGGTTAGGGTTAGGGTTAGGGTTAGGGTTAGGGTTAGGGTTAGGGTTAGGGTTAGGGTTAGGGTTAGGGTTAGGGTTAGGGTTAGGGTTAGGGTTAGGGTTAGGGTTAGGGTTAGGGTTAGGGTTAGGGTTAGGGTTAGGGTTAGGGTTAGGGTTAGGGTTAGGGTTAGGGTTAGGGTTAGGGTTAGGGTTAGGGTTAGGGTTAGGGTTAGGGTTAGGGTTAGGGTTAGGGTTAGGGTTAGGGTTAGGGTTAGGGTTAGGGTTAGGGTTAGGGTTAGGGTTAGGGTTAGGGTTAGGGTTAGGGTTAGGGTTAGGGTTAGGGTTAGGGTTAGGGTTAGGGTTAGGGTTAGGGTTAGGGTTAGGGTTAGGGTTAGGGTTAGGGTTAGGGTTAGGGTTAGGGTTAGGGTTAGGGTTAGGGTTAGGGTTAGGGTTAGGGTTAGGGTTAGGGTTAGGGTTAGGGTTAGGGTTAGGGTTAGGGTTAGGGTTAGGGTTAGGGTTAGGGTTAGGGTTAGGGTTAGGGTTAGGGTTAGGGTTAGGGTTAGGGTTAGGGTTAGGGTTAGGGTTAGGGTTAGGGTTAGGGTTAGGGTTAGGGTTAGGGTTAGGGTTAGGGTTAGGGTTAGGGTTAGGGTTAGGGTTAGGGTTAGGGTTAGGGTTAGGGTTAGGGTTAGGGTTAGGGTTAGGGTTAGGGTTAGGGTTAGGGTTAGGGTTAGGGTTAGGGTTAGGGTTAGGGTTAGGGTTAGGGTTAGGGTTAGGGTTAGGGTTAGGGTTAGGGTTAGGGTTAGGGTTAGGGTTAGGGTTAGGGTTAGGGTTAGGGTTAGGGTTAGGGTTAGGGTTAGGGTTAGGGTTAGGGTTAGGGTTAGGGTTAGGGTTAGGGTTAGGGTTAGGGTTAGGGTTAGGGTTAGGGTTAGGGTTAGGGTTAGGGTTAGGGTTAGGGTTAGGGTTAGGGTTAGGGTTAGGGTTAGGGTTAGGGTTAGGGTTAGGGTTAGGGTTAGGGTTAGGGTTAGGGTTAGGGTTAGGGTTAGGGTTAGGGTTAGGGTTAGGGTTAGGGTTAGGGTTAGGGTTAGGGTTAGGGTTAGGGTTAGGGTTAGGGTTAGGGTTAGGGTTAGGGTTAGGGTTAGGGTTAGGGTTAGGGTTAGGGTTAGGGTTAGGGTTAGGGTTAGGGTTAGGGTTAGGGTTAGGGTTAGGGTTAGGGTTAGGGTTAGGGTTAGGGTTAGGGTTAGGGTTAGGGTTAGGGTTAGGGTTAGGGTTAGGGTTAGGGTTAGGGTTAGGGTTAGGGTTAGGGTTAGGGTTAGGGTTAGGGTTAGGGTTAGGGTTAGGGTTAGGGTTAGGGTTAGGGTTAGGGTTAGGGTTAGGGTTAGGGTTAGGGTTAGGGTTAGGGTTAGGGTTAGGGTTAGGGTTAGGGTTAGGGTTAGGGTTAGGGTTAGGGTTAGGGTTAGGGTTAGGGTTAGGGTTAGGGTTAGGGTTAGGGTTAGGGTTAGGGTTAGGGTTAGGGTTAGGGTTAGGGTTAGGGTTAGGGTTAGGGTTAGGGTTAGGGTTAGGGTTAGGGTTAGGGTTAGGGTTAGGGTTAGGGTTAGGGTTAGGGTTAGGGTTAGGGTTAGGGTTAGGGTTAGGGTTAGGGTTAGGGTTAGGGTTAGGGTTAGGGTTAGGGTTAGGGTTAGGGTTAGGGTTAGGGTTAGGGTTAGGGTTAGGGTTAGGGTTAGGGTTAGGGTTAGGGTTAGGGTTAGGGTTAGGGTTAGGGTTAGGGTTAGGGTTAGGGTTAGGGTTAGGGTTAGGGTTAGGGTTAGGGTTAGGGTTAGGGTTAGGGTTAGGGTTAGGGTTAGGGTTAGGGTTAGGGTTAGGGTTAGGGTTAGGGTTAGGGTTAGGGTTAGGGTTAGGGTTAGGGTTAGGGTTAGGGTTAGGGTTAGGGTTAGGGTTAGGGTTAGGGTTAGGGTTAGGGTTAGGGTTAGGGTTAGGGTTAGGGTTAGGGTTAGGGTTAGGGTTAGGGTTAGGGTTAGGGTTAGGGTTAGGGTTAGGGTTAGGGTTAGGGTTAGGGTTAGGGTTAGGGTTAGGGTTAGGGTTAGGGTTAGGGTTAGGGTTAGGGTTAGGGTTAGGGTTAGGGTTAGGGTTAGGGTTAGGGTTAGGGTTAGGGTTAGGGTTAGGGTTAGGGTTAGGGTTAGGGTTAGGGTTAGGGTTAGGGTTAGGGTTAGGGTTAGGGTTAGGGTTAGGGTTAGGGTTAGGGTTAGGGTTAGGGTTAGGGTTAGGGTTAGGGTTAGGGTTAGGGTTAGGGTTAGGGTTAGGGTTAGGGTTAGGGTTAGGGTTAGGGTTAGGGTTAGGGTTAGGGTTAGGGTTAGGGTTAGGGTTAGGGTTAGGGTTAGGGTTAGGGTTAGGGTTAGGGTTAGGGTTAGGGTTAGGGTTAGGGTTAGGGTTAGGGTTAGGGTTAGGGTTAGGGTTAGGGTTAGGGTTAGGGTTAGGGTTAGGGTTAGGGTTAGGGTTAGGGTTAGGGTTAGGGTTAGGGTTAGGGTTAGGGTTAGGGTTAGGGTTAGGGTTAGGGTTAGGGTTAGGGTTAGGGTTAGGGTTAGGGTTAGGGTTAGGGTTAGGGTTAGGGTTAGGGTTAGGGTTAGGGTTAGGGTTAGGGTTAGGGTTAGGGTTAGGGTTAGGGTTAGGGTTAGGGTTAGGGTTAGGGTTAGGGTTAGGGTTAGGGTTAGGGTTAGGGTTAGGGTTAGGGTTAGGGTTAGGGTTAGGGTTAGGGTTAGGGTTAGGGTTAGGGTTAGGGTTAGGGTTAGGGTTAGGGTTAGGGTTAGGGTTAGGGTTAGGGTTAGGGTTAGGGTTAGGGTTAGGGTTAGGGTTAGGGTTAGGGTTAGGGTTAGGGTTAGGGTTAGGGTTAGGGTTAGGGTTAGGGTTAGGGTTAGGGTTAGGGTTAGGGTTAGGGTTAGGGTTAGGGTTAGGGTTAGGGTTAGGGTTAGGGTTAGGGTTAGGGTTAGGGTTAGGGTTAGGGTTAGGGTTAGGGTTAGGGTTAGGGTTAGGGTTAGGGTTAGGGTTAGGGTTAGGGTTAGGGTTAGGGTTAGGGTTAGGGTTAGGGTTAGGGTTAGGGTTAGGGTTAGGGTTAGGGTTAGGGTTAGGGTTAGGGTTAGGGTTAGGGTTAGGGTTAGGGTTAGGGTTAGGGTTAGGGTTAGGGTTAGGGTTAGGGTTAGGGTTAGGGTTAGGGTTAGGGTTAGGGTTAGGGTTAGGGTTAGGGTTAGGGTTAGGGTTAGGGTTAGGGTTAGGGTTAGGGTTAGGGTTAGGGTTAGGGTTAGGGTTAGGGTTAGGGTTAGGGTTAGGGTTAGGGTTAGGGTTAGGGTTAGGGTTAGGGTTAGGGTTAGGGTTAGGGTTAGGGTTAGGGTTAGGGTTAGGGTTAGGGTTAGGGTTAGGGTTAGGGTTAGGGTTAGGGTTAGGGTTAGGGTTAGGGTTAGGGTTAGGGTTAGGGTTAGGGTTAGGGTTAGGGTTAGGGTTAGGGTTAGGGTTAGGGTTAGGGTTAGGGTTAGGGTTAGGGTTAGGGTTAGGGTTAGGGTTAGGGTTAGGGTTAGGGTTAGGGTTAGGGTTAGGGTTAGGGTTAGGGTTAGGGTTAGGGTTAGGGTTAGGGTTAGGGTTAGGGTTAGGGTTAGGGTTAGGGTTAGGGTTAGGGTTAGGGTTAGGGTTAGGGTTAGGGTTAGGGTTAGGGTTAGGGTTAGGGTTAGGGTTAGGGTTAGGGTTAGGGTTAGGGTTAGGGTTAGGGTTAGGGTTAGGGTTAGGGTTAGGGTTAGGGTTAGGGTTAGGGTTAGGGTTAGGGTTAGGGTTAGGGTTAGGGTTAGGGTTAGGGTTAGGGTTAGGGTTAGGGTTAGGGTTAGGGTTAGGGTTAGGGTTAGGGTTAGGGTTAGGGTTAGGGTTAGGGTTAGGGTTAGGGTTAGGGTTAGGGTTAGGGTTAGGGTTAGGGTTAGGGTTAGGGTTAGGGTTAGGGTTAGGGTTAGGGTTAGGGTTAGGGTTAGGGTTAGGGTTAGGGTTAGGGTTAGGGTTAGGGTTAGGGTTAGGGTTAGGGTTAGGGTTAGGGTTAGGGTTAGGGTTAGGGTTAGGGTTAGGGTTAGGGTTAGGGTTAGGGTTAGGGTTAGGGTTAGGGTTAGGGTTAGGGTTAGGGTTAGGGTTAGGGTTAGGGTTAGGGTTAGGGTTAGGGTTAGGGTTAGGGTTAGGGTTAGGGTTAGGGTTAGGGTTAGGGTTAGGGTTAGGGTTAGGGTTAGGGTTAGGGTTAGGGTTAGGGTTAGGGTTAGGGTTAGGGTTAGGGTTAGGGTTAGGGTTAGGGTTAGGGTTAGGGTTAGGGTTAGGGTTAGGGTTAGGGTTAGGGTTAGGGTTAGGGTTAGGGTTAGGGTTAGGGTTAGGGTTAGGGTTAGGGTTAGGGTTAGGGTTAGGGTTAGGGTTAGGGTTAGGGTTAGGGTTAGGGTTAGGGTTAGGGTTAGGGTTAGGGTTAGGGTTAGGGTTAGGGTTAGGGTTAGGGTTAGGGTTAGGGTTAGGGTTAGGGTTAGGGTTAGGGTTAGGGTTAGGGTTAGGGTTAGGGTTAGGGTTAGGGTTAGGGTTAGGGTTAGGGTTAGGGTTAGGGTTAGGGTTAGGGTTAGGGTTAGGGTTAGGGTTAGGGTTAGGGTTAGGGTTAGGGTTAGGGTTAGGGTTAGGGTTAGGGTTAGGGTTAGGGTTAGGGTTAGGGTTAGGGTTAGGGTTAGGGTTAGGGTTAGGGTTAGGGTTAGGGTTAGGGTTAGGGTTAGGGTTAGGGTTAGGGTTAGGGTTAGGGTTAGGGTTAGGGTTAGGGTTAGGGTTAGGGTTAGGGTTAGGGTTAGGGTTAGGGTTAGGGTTAGGGTTAGGGTTAGGGTTAGGGTTAGGGTTAGGGTTAGGGTTAGGGTTAGGGTTAGGGTTAGGGTTAGGGTTAGGGTTAGGGTTAGGGTTAGGGTTAGGGTTAGGGTTAGGGTTAGGGTTAGGGTTAGGGTTAGGGTTAGGGTTAGGGTTAGGGTTAGGGTTAGGGTTAGGGTTAGGGTTAGGGTTAGGGTTAGGGTTAGGGTTAGGGTTAGGGTTAGGGTTAGGGTTAGGGTTAGGGTTAGGGTTAGGGTTAGGGTTAGGGTTAGGGTTAGGGTTAGGGTTAGGGTTAGGGTTAGGGTTAGGGTTAGGGTTAGGGTTAGGGTTAGGGTTAGGGTTAGGGTTAGGGTTAGGGTTAGGGTTAGGGTTAGGGTTAGGGTTAGGGTTAGGGTTAGGGTTAGGGTTAGGGTTAGGGTTAGGGTTAGGGTTAGGGTTAGGGTTAGGGTTAGGGTTAGGGTTAGGGTTAGGGTTAGGGTTAGGGTTAGGGTTAGGGTTAGGGTTAGGGTTAGGGTTAGGGTTAGGGTTAGGGTTAGGGTTAGGGTTAGGGTTAGGGTTAGGGTTAGGGTTAGGGTTAGGGTTAGGGTTAGGGTTAGGGTTAGGGTTAGGGTTAGGGTTAGGGTTAGGGTTAGGGTTAGGGTTAGGGTTAGGGTTAGGGTTAGGGTTAGGGTTAGGGTTAGGGTTAGGGTTAGGGTTAGGGTTAGGGTTAGGGTTAGGGTTAGGGTTAGGGTTAGGGTTAGGGTTAGGGTTAGGGTTAGGGTTAGGGTTAGGGTTAGGGTTAGGGTTAGGGTTAGGGTTAGGGTTAGGGTTAGGGTTAGGGTTAGGGTTAGGGTTAGGGTTAGGGTTAGGGTTAGGGTTAGGGTTAGGGTTAGGGTTAGGGTTAGGGTTAGGGTTAGGGTTAGGGTTAGGGTTAGGGTTAGGGTTAGGGTTAGGGTTAGGGTTAGGGTTAGGGTTAGGGTTAGGGTTAGGGTTAGGGTTAGGGTTAGGGTTAGGGTTAGGGTTAGGGTTAGGGTTAGGGTTAGGGTTAGGGTTAGGGTTAGGGTTAGGGTTAGGGTTAGGGTTAGGGTTAGGGTTAGGGTTAGGGTTAGGGTTAGGGTTAGGGTTAGGGTTAGGGTTAGGGTTAGGGTTAGGGTTAGGGTTAGGGTTAGGGTTAGGGTTAGGGTTAGGGTTAGGGTTAGGGTTAGGGTTAGGGTTAGGGTTAGGGTTAGGGTTAGGGTTAGGGTTAGGGTTAGGGTTAGGGTTAGGGTTAGGGTTAGGGTTAGGGTTAGGGTTAGGGTTAGGGTTAGGGTTAGGGTTAGGGTTAGGGTTAGGGTTAGGGTTAGGGTTAGGGTTAGGGTTAGGGTTAGGGTTAGGGTTAGGGTTAGGGTTAGGGTTAGGGTTAGGGTTAGGGTTAGGGTTAGGGTTAGGGTTAGGGTTAGGGTTAGGGTTAGGGTTAGGGTTAGGGTTAGGGTTAGGGTTAGGGTTAGGGTTAGGGTTAGGGTTAGGGTTAGGGTTAGGGTTAGGGTTAGGGTTAGGGTTAGGGTTAGGGTTAGGGTTAGGGTTAGGGTTAGGGTTAGGGTTAGGGTTAGGGTTAGGGTTAGGGTTAGGGTTAGGGTTAGGGTTAGGGTTAGGGTTAGGGTTAGGGTTAGGGTTAGGGTTAGGGTTAGGGTTAGGGTTAGGGTTAGGGTTAGGGTTAGGGTTAGGGTTAGGGTTAGGGTTAGGGTTAGGGTTAGGGTTAGGGTTAGGGTTAGGGTTAGGGTTAGGGTTAGGGTTAGGGTTAGGGTTAGGGTTAGGGTTAGGGTTAGGGTTAGGGTTAGGGTTAGGGTTAGGGTTAGGGTTAGGGTTAGGGTTAGGGTTAGGGTTAGGGTTAGGGTTAGGGTTAGGGTTAGGGTTAGGGTTAGGGTTAGGGTTAGGGTTAGGGTTAGGGTTAGGGTTAGGGTTAGGGTTAGGGTTAGGGTTAGGGTTAGGGTTAGGGTTAGGGTTAGGGTTAGGGTTAGGGTTAGGGTTAGGGTTAGGGTTAGGGTTAGGGTTAGGGTTAGGGTTAGGGTTAGGGTTAGGGTTAGGGTTAGGGTTAGGGTTAGGGTTAGGGTTAGGGTTAGGGTTAGGGTTAGGGTTAGGGTTAGGGTTAGGGTTAGGGTTAGGGTTAGGGTTAGGGTTAGGGTTAGGGTTAGGGTTAGGGTTAGGGTTAGGGTTAGGGTTAGGGTTAGGGTTAGGGTTAGGGTTAGGGTTAGGGTTAGGGTTAGGGTTAGGGTTAGGGTTAGGGTTAGGGTTAGGGTTAGGG
>NW_027311303.1:0-31130 GCF_047496795.1 Chiloscyllium punctatum | reverse complement strand
CTGTTTCTGAGTCTTAAATGTAGCTGGTGCATTATTTATCCGTATGAAATACTCGATAAAGTTTTTTGTCCTCTCTAGTATCTTTACTGGGTAGTTTAACTGACTCCACATTTTTTTTTATTTGAAAGGGTCCACTAAACCTGGCTTTGAAGAGATTTCTTACCACTGATGGCAATGCTAATACGTCATCCCCACGGGAAATCTTCAAAGTTTCAGTGTTTTTATCTGCCACCTGCTTCACTCTATGCTGTGCTCTTCAGATACTGTTTAGAAAACTCACCGACTTCATCTATCCTCTCCTTCACCTCATACACATAATCCAGTTGTGAGATTTTCGACTTCAGTCCTGTCAATTTATATTTAATTAATTTCAAAGGAGCTCTCACTTCATGTACGAATATTAACTCAAAGGAAGTAGAGTGAGTAGATTTATTTGGGACATCTCTAATGGCAAACAATTCAATGGGGCACCTTTATCCCAATCATTTGGATAACCCTGACAGGTTCGCTGTTAACATAGTCTTCAGCATCTGATGCTAACTTTCCAAGGCTCTCTGGGATTCAGGATGGGACGCACTTGATTTGAAGTGCTGTCTACCTAAGTCATCCTTGACTTCCTTAAACAGCTGAGCGGTAAAATGAGACCATTGGTCTGACTGAGTCTCTCTGGGCAGCCCACAGCGAGTCAAGAAAGTTATCAACTCCTCCACCTCCCTTTTTGCCTTAACACTCTAATACTGGAATTGCCTCTGGAAATCTGGTAGACACATACATTATGGTCAGCAAGTATTGGTTTCCACTTTTATTTTAGAAAGGGAGATACACAATTAATCATAATCCACGTGCAAGGTTTTTCGAATGCAGGAATTGGCAAGAAATGTGCTGGTTTTATTACTGCCTGTTACTTATCTACCATTTGGTATGTATGTCACGTACAACAAAAATTAACAGCGTCCTTGTGCATTCCAGGCAACTAGGAAATGCTTCTGTACCTTAGCCTGAGTCTTCTGTACACCTACGTGACCGCCTGCAGTTAGTTTATGAGCTACCCGTAACACTGGAGGGTGAGGGTGGAGCTGGGTGTAAGGGAGCTTGGAAGGCGATAGGTAGATGCAGGGAGGGTGTGATGGCGATAGGTCGGACAGGAGGGTGATAGGACTCCTATCGGTGGTAGGACAGCTGGAACCCTCAAACTGTATAGCATCAACGTTGACTTCACCAAATTCCAAATCTCCCCTCCACCAACCTCTCCCAGATCCAACCGTTCAACCTAGCACTGCCCTCTTGGACTGCCCTAACTAGCCATCTTCATTTCCACCTATCGACTCCATTCTACCCTCCGACATATCACGATCACTCCCACCTATATCTTCATATTGCCTTCCCAGTGACCCTCCCACCAGCTCAGCTATTACCCTCGTATTTATCTTTCAGTCGCCTTGTCCCCCCATCATGTTCCTGTCGATGGGTTTCTGCCTGATATTTGATTGTCCTGCTGTCTGGATGCTGCCTGATCTGTTGTGCTTTTCCGACGCCTCACTTTTCAACTATTAGAGACTGAGCAGATCCCGTATCTCACAAAATTATAACTTCTTGTCCTTCTCCCCCTGTTCTTTCTGAGAAAAGTTTATATACAGAGGTGAATTCTTTAGAGAGATGAGGCACTGCCTCCATACCCAGCCCTTGCCTAGGCTGTGCAATTTACTGCAGCTCCTCAGCTCCACTTGGGGTCTCCTTTACCAGTTTCACTAATGCCACTGGGCTTAGCCTCTTCTACCACATCTTTCCCCAAAGTGTCTTCCTTTAACGCCCAGCATGGTGTGTACTAGCTTACTGCAGTGAAAACAACTTTTTCCTTGTGCTCTTCTTAAACCACCAGCACTGTAATATTATGTGTTACACTCCCTTATAGTGAGAGCACCTGAGGCCTTTCATCACCTTTCAACCCCCTTGAGCTACTTTCTTCACCTGTAGTGAACTATTGTGAGCTACTGATCGCTTTGTAATGTGTGATCGTCCCTTCTCCCAATTTCTATCCCTCACAGGATGAAATTCCTGCCAGACGCTATATTTCATCACATGCCACAATGCATATTTACCTGCCATTTCTGCCGCGCTTCTCACTTCTTGAACTTTCTATTCATTCACATTAATTCTTACTATCTCTGGAAGTGAGTCTTTTAACTTCTCCAGCAGATTAGTTCCCCTTCAAGCCTCACAGGCCTTATTCATTTTTAAGGCCAGCACCCACCTGTCAAAATGACTGTGGTTAGTTCTTTCAAACTCAATATAAGTCTGACCTGGTTCCGTCTCAATTTTTCTGAACTTCTGTCCATATGCTTCTAGTACCAATTCATAACCAATCAAAATAGCCAATCTGACATCTTGATAATCTCTTGATCCCTCATCTGACAGCGCTGCACAGACCTCACCAGCTGTGTCCACCAGTTTAGTCTGAACTAGCATTACCCACAATTCACTGGACACGTCATCTGCCTAGCCATTTTTTCAAATGAAATAAAGAAGTTTTGACATTTTTCTCATCGGAATATGGCAAGTTACTCACCTAGTTGTATACATCCCTACGTTCTCCCGTCATCTCCATCCTGTTAATTTAACTTTCTTGTCTAATTCCCAACTTCTGAATTTCAAATCCTCTCTCTCTTTCTTTTGACTCTCTTTCTCTTTCGTCTCTCTCTGTTTCCGTCCCGTTATTTATCTTCTAACTCCAGTTGCCACATTTACAATTTAAGTTCTTTCTAACTCTGCTGCAGTTGCCTATTTCTCTGATACATCAAAGTGCTCAACCAACTCCAAAACAATTTCAGCTTCCCTTTTCTCCCTGGTTAAACACAATTCCAACCTATTTGCTAATTCTAAAACATGTCCTCCTTCTGTCTTTCTAAAATTCCTTGGAAAATTTGGGAACCTCTTTAGTAATGTTAACAGCCATTTCCCTCACTTTTCATTTAACTAACCACAAGTAACAAAATTAAACGAATTTTCCCACTGGTTTTATTTGAAGATCAAAGTCACTAATTGCAATGAGTTGGAATTTGCTGGGACCTGTTGTTTCTCAAATCTGTTAAAGTCAGTTCAAGTGCCACACGGTAAGGCCCCAAAATGTTATGACATCAATGTCGAACCCCTTTGTTAATTAAAATCACACACCTCGAAAAACTCACCTCACATCATAATCTGTCAAAACATGAGCGACAGAGAACTCCTAAATTCCACAAGTAAACAAAAAAAAACAATTTATATGTATGCAAGTTAGCTCGCTGAGCTTCAAGATATGTTTTCAGAAATTTCGTCACCATGACTAGGTGACATCATCAGTGGGAGTATCTGCTGAAGCGCTGGTGGTATGTCCCGCCTTTCTATTTATAGGTCTTGGTTTCTTATAGTGGGTGATGTCATTTCCGGTTATTTTAACAAGAGAATGTAGACAGGATCTAAATTGATGGGTTTATTGATCGACTTCTGGTTAGAATACCATTCCTCTAAGAAGGCCCTTGCGTGTCTTCGTATGTGTGTGCGCTTTGCCCCAGTCAAAGTTGTGCGCTTCTTTGTCTGTATGTATGGGACATAGTGATAGTGCGTCATTTCTTTTGGTGGCTAGTTGGTGTTCATGTATCCGCGTAACACAACAACAGGACAGTTTAAATGGTGGAAAAATGATTTTATATACACTGTTTAATCAATGTGTGTGTGCAGATAAGTCGCATTTTTCATATGTGCACAACACTTTGTAAATGAACAACAGAGACACCGTTAACGAAAAATGATGCATATGATGTATAAAGTTGACAAAACATTAAAACATGTTTTGATCCTCTCAACGTACCCTCCTTTTCTGGGATTCCCAACTCTGATCTCTCATTCTCACGAGGATGTGTGCTCCAAATTCTTGATTCTGCTTTCCCAACTTATTTCAGTTAATCCCCTTTATACCGGGACTACAATATGTTGGCCTGCTGGGTTCTTTCCAAAACTAGTGTCTGTCATATTATTGGAGTTAAATATTCTGGCATCAGACTCAGGATTTGAACATATTACTCTGTTGTACATGCACTGTACAAAGGACCACAGCACACAGGCATTGCTAAAACGTTCGGGGATGTTCATCTACTTCTTTCGATAATGTGGTTGCCGCATTTTCCACATCTCCATATCTATATCCTCTCTCTCGTTCTCCCTTTGTATCTCGTTAAGAAATCCACCAATTATTCTTCGTGACCCACCTCCCAATAATCCTTCTTTCAGTTTATATCTAATGGTCTCTTCAAGATGTAATGTGGTTATAATTGAGCAATGTAACTACAAAGATATGTGGGCGTAGATGGCCAGAGTTAATTGGAAGGGAAGCTGAGCAGGAAAGACCATGGAGCAGCAATGGGAGGAGGTTCTGGGGATAATTCGGAAGATAATACCAGAAATGCAACCCCAAGAACATGAAATATACTCATGGGAGAACAAGGCAGCCATGAGTGATAATGCATCAAACCAAAAGAGGAAACATACAATGTGGTGAAGATGATTGGGAATCCAGAGAATTCATTGGCTCGGAAACTACATAACGCTGGCATCACTGACACTACAGAGCTCTTAATCATGATCAGGGAAAGAAACAGAGGAAACACATTGACTTTAAATACAGAAGATGGTATTTCTCAAGGAAAAAGATTCAGGTGAATTAAACATTTGCATTAAAATCAGTTAAATGCTTTTGCGGAATGTGTCAGGTTGGAAGCAAGACCCGGGGAGAGAGACCCTCAGCAGGATGAGAGTATGAAAATGGAAGTATTGCCACATCAGAAACCAGGATAGGTCACTGAATGCAGTGCTGATAGGTGGATGGGTCTCAGTGAGAATTGGGGAACAGACAGCAGAATTGCATTGCAGATATTGCAGCTCGAAACTGCGTATTCATGTAGTGCTGTAGACCACAGCAGCAGGAGAGGCAGACCTGCATTCAACCACAACCTGTAACTTTTTACCAGGATAACACCTCAGTCTGTCATTACCATCAACACCATCTATGGCTCAGTGACGAGTGTGGGTGAACATGTCAGAGTCAGAATCACATGAACTTTAACCTGATACTAACTCATTAAAGCTACCAGACTTGACCAACAGATCTGATCGAAGCACTGCTGTCCTGTCACATTCAGTCATAAATGATGATGGACGATTAAACAAATGACTGGAGGAGAGGGCTCCACAAACATTCCCATCCTAAATAATGGAACAGACCTGCACATCAGTGTAAAAGAGAAGGATGTTTTATCTGCACTATCTTCTGCCAGAAGTGTTGAGTCGATGATACACATCACCCTCATCATGATGCCCTCAAAATCACAGACGCCATTCTTCAACCAATTTGATTCGCTGCACGTGACATGAAGAAACAGTTGAACACAGTCGATACGACAAAGGCAGTGGGCCCTGACTCCATTCCTGCAATAGGACTGAAGACTTGTGCTGCACAACAAGCCGTGTCCCTGGGGAAGCTGTTGCATTTCAGATCCAACTCTGACATCTCCCTGGCAATGTGGAATATTACTCGGCTTTGTCCCGTCCCCTAAAACGGGAATAATTACAATCTGACTAATTACCACCTCCTCAGTCCCATCATGACGGTCAAATTGGTGGGAGTTCTTTTTGACAGAGCTTTCAAGCAGCACAGAAATAACCTGCTCAGTGTGGTTTCCGATAGGTCCCCATGTGGAGGTGGTGCTGTTGTGGATTACTAATCCAGACCAGGCTAATGCTCTGGCAGTGGGTGGAAGTTAAAAACAATTAATAAAATATCGAGATCTCAAATCTGGGGTCAGTAACAGTGACCTTGAAGCCAATATGGATTGTAAACAGAATTTCCTTCTCCAATGTACTTTTAGGACGTGAATCTCCCATGATTTCCTGGGCTGGCCTAAAAGTGACTCCAAAGACCCTGACATGTGATAAACATTTCAATGGTCTCTGAACCCCAAGCAAGGACACTCATTTGTATGAATCTACTCCGAGGTCTGAAACGATGAAACCGGACAGAACACCTGGCCTCAGCATCAATGTCAGAAAAGGGAATGGGAACACAGTCCTGTCGACCCTGCAGAAACCCCCTTCCTAACATCTGAGAGCTTGTGACAGTATTTACAGAGCTTTCCCACAGACTGCACAGAAACATCGGGAATGGAAAACACATTTAGCCTCCTCATTCTAGTTCATGGAAAAAATCTCCTCAATGCACTTACCCCACACGATATACATATCCGTTAATGTCAGTAACCTTGTGAAGCTATAAAATAGGCGGTGCAGTAGTACGTTTGGTCATCGAGTTTGCTCCCCAATTCAATATTATGATGGTTGGCCCTTCATTTCCACACCGTACTCCTGCTCTCCCACCATCCCTTTACTGTCTCTAAATTCTTATTTATAAACCGTGTCTTGGTTTCCAGGTGCAAGCGAATTCCTCAAATTCCCCAGTCAGCGAGAGCAGACATTTATTATCATTTCAATGCATAGTGACCTGCCTGTACCTAATACTGTGGCCCCTTGTTTTACAAGTCCCAGCCAGGGGAATTATCATCCCTGCTTCCAATATGTCTCACCCTGTCAGAGTTTTGTATATTTCACTGTGATCTCCACTCATTTTCCTAAACCTCATGAAATACTGGCCCAGTGACCCCAAACTCTGCTCCCATAACAAGCCCGTCGTCCCAGAGATCAGTCTGGTCATCCTTCACTGCTCTCCATCAATGTCAGGTTTGTCCTTTATTAGGTAAGGAGAGCAAAACTGCACACAATACTGCACAATGTTCAAGACGATGTCTCACTAAGTCCCTGCACAGCTGCAGTAAGACACCTTTTCTCCTGGACTCACATCCCCCTGAAAGAAGGTCCACACACCATTTATCTTCCTCACTGCTTTCTGTTTCTGCAATATTCCTTTCAGCGACTGGTGTACAAGGAGATGCAGATCCTTTTTCAGTGTTACAGCTCCCCACTTGAAGGGTCTGTACACACTGGTCAGCGTGCCAATGCCATGCCCAGTATTGACTTCTGGTTGTAGAACTCACTGCGCTGCAGGGACCTCAGAGGTTTATGCAGAAGGAAACAACAAAAAGGAGCATGCGTCCCTTTGTAGATCAACATCTTTCAACCTATCCTTTCCAAATGGTAGGCTGCCAATTTATCGTTTCCAACAAAGAGCACACCATCAACTCTATCCACATTGTTCTCCATCTGTCACGTATTTACTCATTCACTCCACTTGTCTTCTCGGTGTTTTTTTTATAACCTCCTCACCCACTCACAATCCCACACCCGTTAGTGCTGTCAGCAGGCTGGGATATATTGTATCTGATTCCAGCAACCAAATGTTTAAAGGGCATTGTGAACAGCTGGGCCCCAAGCACCGATCCCTGCGACACCTCAGCAAACTTCCTATGTTAATTTCTATTTATTTATTTCATGAATCTGGGTGTGACTGGCTCGGCCAGCATTTATTGCCCGTCCCTAGTTGCCCTTGAGAAGGTGGTGGTGAGCTGCCTTGTTGAACGCTGCAGTCCACCTGCTGTGGTTTACCTCCAGTGCCATTAGGGAGGGAATCCCAGGATTCTGACCCAGTGACTGTGAAGGAGCGGTGATAAATTTCCAAGTCAGGATGATGAATGGCTTGGAGGGAACCTGAAGATGATGGTATTCCCATACATCTGTAGCCCTTGTCCTTCTAGATAGACATGGTCGTGAGTTGGGAAGATGGCATCTGAGGATTTTTGGTGAATCATTTAATGGCAGCATGTAGATAGTAAAACACTGCTGCTGCTGCTGAACGTTGATGGTGGAGCATTGTGGATGAATGTACAGTCAAACTGGCTGCTTTGTCCTGGATGGTATAAAGGTTCTTGAGTGTTATTGGGGCTGCACTCATCCAGGCAAATTGGGAATCTCCTATTACACGTCTGACCTATGCATTTTAGACGATGGACAGACTTTTGGAAGTCAGGATGTGAGTTACTCGCCGCAGTATTCCTAGCTTCGGACCTGCTCTTATAGTTAGTGTTCATGTGGCGAGACCAGTGAGTTTCTGAGCAATGATTACCCACCAGGAATTTGATACTGGGGGATTTAGTGATAGTAACACTATTGAATGCCAAGGGGCAGGTTAGATTGTATTATATTGGTGATGGGCCCGGTCTGGCATTCGTGTGGGCTGAATATTACTTGCCACTTGTCAGCCTGGATACTCTCCAGAACTTGTCGCGTTTGAACATTGACTGCTTCAGTATCTGAGGAGCCACAAATGTTGCAGAACATTGTACAATCATTGGCGAATATACCCACTTCTGACCTTAAAATGGAAGGAAGGTCATTGATGAAGCAGCCCTGCAGAAGTTTTGGTCACTGCTCGAGGGACTCCTACAGATTTGGAGCTGGGTTGACTGACCTTCATCAACCATGACCATCTTCCTACGTGTCAGGTATGAATCTAACCAGCAGGGATTTTGCCTCTGATACTCATTGATTCCAGTGTTGCTAAGGCCCCTTGATACCACACATGGTCGAACGCAGCCTTGACTTAAAGGGCTGTAACTCTCACCCTACCTCTGGAATTCAGCTCTTTTGTCCATGTTTGAACCACGGTAATGAGGTCAGGAGCTGAGTGGCCCTGGTGGAGCCCAAACTGGGCGTCATTGATCAGGGTATTGCTGAGCAGATGCGGCTTAAAAGCACTGAGACCTTCCACCACTTTACTGATGATCGAGAGAAGACTGATGGGGTGGTATTTGACCGGATTGGATTTGTTCTCTTTTTTATATACATGAGATATTTGGGGTAATTTTCCACATATTGAGGAAAAGCCATTGTTGTAACTGTATTGAAACAGTTTGGCTAGGGGAGTGGCAAGTTATGGAGAACAAATTTTCAGTACTATTGCCAGAATGTTGTCAGATTATGGACCCTATGGAGTATCCAGTATCTCCAATCATTTCTGGATATCGTGTGGACTGAACCAAATTGGTTGATGACTGGTAACTGAATTGCTGACGACCACTGGACGGGGCTGAAATGGATCATCCACTCGGCATTTCTGACTGAAGATTGTTGCAAATGCATCAGCCTTATCTTATACATTGAAGTGTTGGGCTCTTCCATCATGGAGGAAGGGGTTATTTGTGGAATCTCTTCCTCCAGTGAATTGTTTAATTGTCCCCAACGTTTCTCGACAAGATGTGGAAGGACTGCAGAGCTTAGATCTGAACCGTTGCTTGTGGGATCACTTCGCTCTGTCTATCACTTACTGCTTATGCTGTTTGGCGCACAAGTAGTCCTGATTGGTGGCTTCACCAGCTGACTCCTCATTGTCAGGTATGCCTGGTGCTGCTCCTGCCATCCTGCAAACTCCACTGAACCAATGTTGATTCTCTGGATTGATGGCAATTGTTGCGAAGGGATATGCCAGGCCAGGAGGTTATGCAGGAGTACAATTCCACTGCTATTGATGACCCACAACACCTTATGAATATCCAGATTTAAGCTGCTCGATCTGTTCGAAGTCTGCTCTATTAAGCACCGTGATAATACCAAACAAAATGGTGGAGGTTATTCTCAATATACACGTGTGACTTTGTCACCACAATGACTATGCGGTGGTCACTCTTACCGATACTGTCATGGACAGATATTTCTGCAACTGGCAGATTAATAAGGCTGTGGTCAAGTATGTATTTTCCTCTTGTTGGTTCCTTCATCACCTGTCGCCAGTTATATCCTTTAGGACCTGGCCAGCTCGATCAGTAATGCTGTAGCTGAGATACTGTTGGTGGTGAACATTGAAATTCCCCACCCAGAGTACATCTTGCGTACGTGCAACCCTCAGTGCTTCCTCCAAGTGTTGGTCAGCATGGAGGAGTACTGATTCATCAGTTGAGAGAGGCTGGTACATGGTAATCAGCAGGAAGTTTCCTTTCCATGTGCAAACTAATGCCATGAGACTTCATGTGATACAGAGTCACCGTTGAGGGCTCCAAGAGCAATTCCCTTCCAACTGTATCCCACTGTACCGCCACTTCTGCTGTGTCCGTCCTGCTGATGAGTCAGGAGATGTCTGGGGAAGGTAATGGGTTGTCTGGAACATAGTCTTACTCACAGAATCATACCTTTCAGAAAATGTCAGGCTGTTGCTTGATGAGTCTGTTTATTTCTATTCACTGTTTCCTGCCAGCTGTCCCATTCTAGAAACATGTCCATATATTCAACCCAATCCACTCAGATTTGATTTTGCAAATTGAGCTTGGAGATTTACCAACATTTTTCTAAAAATCATAATGTTTTACATCATTGCTTCTCTTTCATTTGTCTCCCAGTTTGTTTCTCAAACATAATTCCCATTTCATAAATCTATGTTAGTGTTGTTTATGACCATTACTTTCAGCCACAATAATTTCTGCTAAACCATTTACTTACTGTGTTCTATGTTCCATGTACTCTATCATTTTCCCACACCAGACTCGGTTTTCCTTGTATTGTTAGAAACTTTTGTGAAGACAGAACGGAAGTAGTGGCTTCATAGTTCTGCCACTTCCCTTTTCCCCAGTTTCCATTATCTGATTTCAAACAGTAAGGAAACTGCACTTGTTTTCTCATATTTCTAACATTGACGTAATATAACAAGCAAATACAGTTCACTCTTATAACCCTTATGACTATAACTCTTCAGAAACTCATCAATTCCTGCCTTAAACTGCTCAATAATTGACCTTCCACACCACACACTCACAGGGGCATAGACTCTGTACCGACAGAAATACAGCACGATCTATACTAGTCCCACTTTCCTACACCAGACCATAGCCTGGAATGTTATGACACTTCCAATTGCTCGTCCAAGTGCTTTTTCCCGATTGTGAGGTGATCATTCCCCTCTCAGGAACTAATCCCAGAACCCCACACCTCGAGGTGAAAAAATGTTTAAATCATCGCTGAACCTCAAACTCTTCACTTTAAAAGTGTGCTCCTTTGTTCTTGACCCTCTCACTAAAAGGAACAGCTGCTGTCTATCCACCCTGTCCATGTCCCTTATAATCTTATCCTTCTGAATCACTGACTCCTCAGCTTTCTCTGCTCCAAAGTAAACAACCCGAGTTTATCCAGCCTCTCTCCATAGCTGATATGCTCCATCCCATGGAACATTCTGGTGAATCACCTCTGCACCCTCTCCAGTACAATCACATCCTTCCTGGAATGTGGTTCCCGGAGCTACATACACGATTACATTTTGTCCGAACCAAAGCCCTGTATTGTTCTTATAATCTACAAGGAGAAAGTGAGGACTGCAGATGCTGGAGATCAGAGCTTAAAAAATGTGTTGCTGGAAAAGCGCAGCAGGTCAGGCAGCATCCAAGGAGCAGCAGAATCAACGTTTCGGGCATAAGCCTTTTCAGGAATCAGCCCGAAACATCGATTCTCCTGCTCCTTTGATGTTGCCTGACCTGCTGCGCTTTTCACAACACATTTTTAAGCATTAACCTGACCAGTCACATTAAGGGATGTTTGGAGAAGCACAATCTGAGCTTCCTAGTGTGCTGCCATTTATTGAGTCCTCCCCTGCCTGGTTCCTTCTCCCAAAGTGCATCACCTCATATTTATCAGGGTTACATTCCATCTGCCATTGATCTGCCCATCTGACCATTCTATATGCATCTTCCTGTAACTTAAGGCCTTCCTCCTCACTGCAAACCAACCGGTCAATCTTTATGTCAAACATACACTTACTTATCACACCTTCCCCACTCTCCACCTAGCACCCTCCACATTCACATCTATATTTTGTTATGAATAACACAAACAATAAGGGACACAGCACTGATCCCTGTCGTACACCAGGGGACACTGGTCTCCAGTCACAAACAGACTTCTCCCACCACCCTCTGTCTCCTGCCAGTAAGTCAAGTTTCGTTGTAACTTGTCAAGTTATCCATCATATTGTGAGATTTTACTTTATTTTTCATTTTCCCAGGTGGAAATTTGTCAAAGGCCTTTCGACAAAACTAAATAATCGACCTCCTCAAACGAATTCAATCAAATCCATTGGATGTGACTTCCTTCTGATAAAGTCATGATAATTATCCCTGATCAAAACTTGTGACTCTGATTGGAGTTCAATTTTATCCTTTCCTATTTTATCCAGTAGTTTCCTTAACAGTGATCTAATACTCACTCGTCTATAGTTCCCTGGTCTATCTCTCCCACCCTTACTGTGAAGTGGAATCATATTAGCAGTTCTCCAGTTCTCTGGCACCTCCCCTATGGTCAGATTCTAATTAAAATATTCAGTCAGGGTCTTTCCTCCTTCGACACCAACAGCCGCCTGTGATACAACTCATTCTGACATGGACATTGGTCCAAATTTGTACAGAACAAAGCCTCAAATCCTTTCTCATGTTTTACATCAATCTGTTTAAGAGCTTCCTCGTCCATCTTCTTGAATTCTGTACCTGCCTCCTCCTTCTTCCAAGTAAATTAGATGTGAAGGTCTCATGTAACAACCCATCGATGTTCTCCAGCTTGACACACAGATTGCTACTTGGTTTCTAATGGACACTACTGTTTGCTGATTATTCTGTTCTACTTGTCCGTGTGGAATATCGTGGGATTCTCCCTTATCTCGCCTACTTGTACTTCTTCATGTCCCTCTGTTATTCAGTCCTTTCGATGTTTCTAAGATTCACCACAATCAACTCTCATGTTTTGAAACGTGAGATTACAGGCTGAGGTTCCCCATCAGACAATCTTGCTATTTTACGGATTAATCTGGATAATACCTTTTGCAGTTCCTCTGTAGTCAGTATATTCTTTCTTAGATTGGGACTCCGAAGGATACACAATATTCTACGTTTAGTCTCACCAACGCTTGATGCAACTGGTGCACGACATCCTCTATCTTCCAATTACATTCACATGAATGTAAACCTAATTTTTACTTTCCTATTTACGTATGTTCTTCCCAAAATCTCTCCCTTAAATTTTTCTTATGAACTTGCTGTGTGAGTTCTTTAAAAAAAGCTCATGAATATCCAACTATACGTTAATCAATGGTTCATCATTGCCTATGTCCACAAGAATCATCTTCAAACCACTCCGAATAATGTTTGCCACTTCTGGTTTTCCTTCCATCGGTACATTCTCACACTCCCCAGTTATGTTATTACCTTCTAAATATCTAGTAGCATGTTCTTTGTAATCGAGTCCAACAGATACCCGACTGCGGAAGACCAGATAACTGATCTGTAGTTCACAAATCTCCAAATTCATCCTTTCTTAAACTATTGGATAATATTTATAACCTTTGCCTTATGCAGATTGGCTAAATGCCTTTCGGGAATGTGTCGGAAAATAAAGTGAAAATCCGCGGTGCAATCAACATGTCTATTGCTGCTTCCTCTGAAATTCTTGTATGATTTGCATCTAGTCTGTAAGATTTATAAATACTCAATCCAGCTTTCTTTGCAAAGATAACCCCAACACTGATAAGAATGATCTTAGACGTTACTTACACAAGACCCATGCTCACTTGGTATTTCTGGAAGAATTTCTGGACATTCTTCCATGAAGATAGACGCAAAGAAATTGTTTCTTTTCCCTGCGATTTCTCTGTTCTCTGCAATACATTATCCTGAACGCACACTAACTGTTCCACATTTGACCTTGTTTTTTTTTCATACATCGTTAGATGCTTTTTAGCAGTCTTTATGTTTTTCTTTAATTTGCACGCTTTTTCTCTTTCTGATTTTCTTCTCAGTTTCTTGGCCATCCTTTGTTGGGTCCTACATTTCTCTGAATCCTCTGGCTTACTGCAACACTTGGCATTTTTCTAAGCTGCCTCCTTTCATCCAATAGGTAGATGAAAGTGGGGTTGGAAGTCATATTCAGAGAGGAAGGAGGGTGAAACAGACTGATAGGGAGGAAGGTGGACACATATGAATGTTCAGAAGGGCGGTGCTGATTTGGAAGTTTGGAGTAGGATAAGGTGGGATTAGGGGAAATTACGAAATGGGGAAATCCATTATGATCCCCTGTGGTTGGAGGGTCCCATGGCAGAAGAGGAGGCTTTCTTCTTCCAGGCTTCTGGTGGCTTGGATTTGGCGATGGAGCAGGCCCAACATCCTCATGTACTTGGCAGAGTGGGAAGGGGAGTTAAAGTGCTCAGCCATAATATGATGGATATATTCAATGTGGCTGTCCTCGAGGTATTCTCTGAAATGATCCACAAGTTGACCTCCTGCCTCACCAATGTAGAGAAGACCACATTGGGTTTAATGGATGCAGTAGATGAAACATTCTGTCTCCTTCGTCACCTATCAATTTCAACCCCACCCTCATCTACCTATCACAATCCCAGCTACCTCCCCACTGCCGCACCCCCTTCCCATTTGTCTCTCAACCCCCTTGGCCAAGAAGCTTCATTCCTGATGAAGGGCTTATGCCCGAAACATAGATTTATCTACTCTTAGTATGCTGCCTGACTGTGCTTTTCCAGCACCACACTCTTCGACTCTGATCTCCAGCATCTGTAGTCCCCACTTTCTCCTCACACCTTCAGGGCTTGCATGATGCAGATTTATAACGGTTACTGCAAATAAAACAAAAATTGTCATGTACTCAAACAGCATAAAAGAAAACCAATACATTGTGGTCATTGTTCCCAAAAGGTCCTTGACAGCAAAATTTTCAATTAGCTCTTCTGATCACTCAACACCAATTCCTAAATAACCTGATCTCGAGCTCAGTGCTCGATATAATGTTAACGTAAACCATCTCACACGTGGTTATGAAATCCAGTTTTCCCAGCATTAGCATTCAGTTGGGTTACACCGTTTAGATATAATTTAAACAGTACATTATAACTGAAGTACCCACAAATGTGTATATCATTTCCTGTTTTCTAACATGTCCAACATTTGTATTACCGCTTTCACTTTGATATATTCCTCCCATCAATGTTTGCTCCTCCTTGCTGTTTTGGTGCTACACCTTAAGAGATTCTGTGTAATCTGAGCGACGTGGGCTCTGGGGAGATTAATAGTAGAGATCATCTCGCCACATCATTTATGATCTTCTCAAACTTTAATTTCTCCAGAGCTACCATTATGCTGATGGAGTAGAGAAGGACAATGATAGTCTAACAATGCTCTGTTTCCCCGAGAGAGCTCAGACAGTTCTAACCTGGGTGGGAACCTTATAAAAGGCTGGTAAAGTGTTGCTGATGCTGTACAGGTTCTTAGTGAGATGACGTCTGGAGTAGTATGTACACATTTAATCTCTTCAATGAAGAAAGGATGTTGTTATATTGGAAGCAGCTCAGAGATGGTTCCCTCAACTGATTCCTGCAACGAAGATGCGAGCTTATACCGAAAAGATTATCAGGTTGACCCAGTAGCCATTGGCGTTTACAAAAATTAAAGATGATCTGATTTGAACAGAGATAACAGAAGGAGTCAAGAAATGAAGCGAATTACGCAGATAGTGGAGGAATCCATTCCGTTCTCCAGCCTGTTACACAGGAACAACATGAGGATGCTCAGGCCTTCGAGCCTGTTACATCAAAACAGGACGAGGCTATTCAGCCCCTGGTGCCTGATATACATTTACAGAAGGAGGTCAATCAGCCACTCGAGCCTGTAACAGTAGGCCATGCTGCACCAGTATTATGTTAAACAGCAACAGGATCAGTCCATTCAGCCTCCTCATGTCTTTAACATAGGAACTGGAAGATGTCACACAGTGACTGGAGATTGTGACACAGGGATAACAGGAGGCCATTCAGTCCGACCAAGCCTATTGCAAGGGAATTGGATAAGGATTAAAAAAACTATCTGAGAGTTCTTTCATGAGAAAGGAAGAGGCAATTTAGACAAGTGTCTGTTGTATGGGAACAAGAGAAGACCAATCAATCATTCCGTCCCATCTCTGGGATACATGAGGAGACCGTTCAGTATATCCACCTGTTATGGAGAAGTATGAGAAGACCCATCAGCTTCTCAAAATGTTACACAGCAACAGGAAGATTCCATAGTCTCCCAATATTCTAAAGCATCAACTTGAGGAGGTTATTCTGGCGTTGGAGATGACAAAATGGGAACTCCAGAAAGATGTCAGCCCATTGCGTTTGTACACCAGCAGGATAATGAGTCAATTCAGCCACACATGGCTCTTTCACAGCAATTGGAGCAGACCTTTTAAAGCCTTTTGCCTGTTAAACAGGAATTCAAAGAAAAAGTAAAGGCTGTCGAAAGGGAGGAACTTATAATAACGGTATACATTAGAGACTAAAGTGTAACAATAAACTATTATAATTTAAGGCTAATTGTTAGAGTAAATTGTTCAGGACATTTTCAAAGTTAAACTACAATCCGTCAGAGTCAACATAAATTTACAAAGGACAAATCAAGTTTGAATTGTTTGCTTGAGTTATTTGAAGATGTCACAAACAAGATGGATCGTGGGAGACGGAACATATCTGGTCTTCCTGAAGGCATCAGATATGTCGCTTCTCCAAAGAGTAAATGGTAAGATCAGACAACATGGGTTTCGGAGTAATTTATTATCTCGGATGGAGGATTGGTTAACCAACAAAATGCAGTCACATAGAATAAATGTGTCATTTTATTTTGCTAAATGCAATTTGTAGGGTGCCATTGCTTTCAGTACTCATGCCTCAACCACTTGCGAGCAATGGTATTACTGTACTCGGTTGACGGGATAGAAAATACGATTCCACATTTTCAGTTGACACTAACATCGGTTGGAAATTACTTCGGAATGATGATCCAAGAGATTTTTAAACTATATGGATAGGTTGGGTGAATGGGCCAACATTTGGCAAGGAAACTTTAAGTGAATAAATATGGGGCTATTCAAGTTGGCCAGTATAATGGAAAGACAAATTATTATCTAAATGGAGAGAAAGTTTAAAGTGCTTAGGTGCAGAGGGATCTGGGTGTCTGCTTTTATATCACAGAAAACCTGCCTGCGGGTACTGCAAGTAATGAGAATTGCAAGCATAATTTCAGTGTTTACTTATAAAAGGGTAGAGAAGAAATGTAGGGAGTGTTGGTGCAGCTATGCAAGGCATTAGTGAGGCTGCAACTGGAGTACAGTTTGGGTGTCCTGCAGAATGATGTATTTGCATTGGAGGCAATTTAGAAGAGCTTCATTAGATTGATTCCATATTTGAAATGTTTGGCTTATGAAGAGAAATTGAGCAGTTTAGGCCTATACTCCCGAGTTTATAAGAATGAAAGACGATCTCATTGAGGTCTGTAAAATGCTAAAAGTAATTGAAAGTGTAGCTGTGGAGTGGATTTTTTTCATGTGGCGCAATCTATAACAAGCGATTAGAGTTTTAGGATGGAGAGATGGCAGGAAAGTGGAACAGAGGCCGCGTTGACATCAGCCTCATCGAGGGGTTGGATTCCTCACAAATGCTCCTTGTTCTTATTCAACCCTTTCTGTGTTGCACAGGAATGGGGAAGGACTGGGCATCATACAGGAGCAGGCACTCAGGATAAATCAGTCTCAATCAGTTCGAGGGAATGTAACTGGTGGAGTCACAAAGTGACCAGCGCTGGGTTCTCAACTATTTACAATCTATATTAACGATCAGGAGGATGGAACAGATATACAGATGCTGAGTTTGGTGATGTCGCTGTGGCAAGCAAAAGATTAAATTATCAAGAGAGGGTGGAGAGTCTGCAAATAGATTCAGAGAGGTAAAGGCAATAGATAATAGTTTGGAAGGTGGAATGTAACATGATATAACCTGTCATTCCATGTAGAGGAATAATGGAAGGAAATATGATCCTGAAGTGGAGAGGGATTAGAGGACATAATGATATTGGGTACTGGGGGTTTCCCACAGACCCGTTCAGACATGGGAGGTTTTGCCAATCCCTGATCGTCAGCTCCCAGACACTCCAAGTGACCCCATTGCTTTCTGTACACATGGAATACTTTGTTGTGGTTGATTGGTGGTGGGGTGATGTTTTGAAACGTTCATCAAGGGGACAGCCTTTATGCAAGATATATTCATTTCTTTCTACGTGGAGACATGATGACAATGGGAATGGCTGACTGCTTCTGAATGAAGAGGCCGTGACTGCTGCCAGGACCAGGGGATGTATTCACCAAGACGATATACTATGATGGGCACACTGTAACATTAAGAGAGAGAGAGAGCTCCTTCGGTTCTTCTATCTCTCTCTATTGACATGAGTACTCTGCAGATGCCATGTACACCATTGGGAATCCCACTTTCTTGGAAACACCCGGCAGCTCCCTGCTGTGGGAGAAACAATGTATTTACCTCATCCACTATATATATCCTCCATCACCCAATGGTGACATTGATGTTGAGATACTGGGAAATGATTGATATGTCACCTAGTACTGCCTGGAATGTTGTGAATCATCGAAGCTGAATGAAAGTGTGACCCTAACAGCCACTGGCAGCACCATCCTCCCCCTGGTGTGAAGCTGCAGGTCGTGCTGAAGGAGGTGACACCGCTCTATGTACAATCAGTGTCCCCTTACACTCTGCTCCTGGGTTAAGTGGAGCTTGCGAAGCTGTTCCTGGAAAACACCGTTTGGATACAGCAGATCCCTTCCCCACACACATTCACTCTGTGGTTTCAGAGCTTCGCCTCTCTGCAGCCTATGCTCCATTTGGTATTCATGTTGCAGACCCAGATTCTGTATATACAGTCTCAATGCTCCATCCAGAGTTGGGGCACCAAATCCTCAGGTCTTCCTGAATGTCTGAGGCAGCTCACAGCACAACCTCCAGCAAACCATCCCCAGCACCTCCACAAAATTTTCAATTACAGGATCCAGTCAGAAACCCCTTGGTACAAATGTTGTGGACCAGATAGATCCCCGCAAAATATTTTAAGAAGCCCGTTTAGACCCAAACCTTTTCTTATTTTGACTGTAGATGTGAAGTGTGTGATCCAGATATTTTGCGACTGGTCAAACCACTCGACATTAAGCAAAATATAATCTATTCAAATGCTTCAGTTAAAATACAATCAAAGAAAAGAACGTTTTGGGATAGCTTATATGTTGGAACTCTTACACAAACCATAGATACTGTACCTTCTTTGTGTACACCGCTTGGCATAAAGATATATTCAAATACTTATCCTTCCAGCACTTTTCCAATCCAGGAGGAAACAACATCAACAGAGGTCTCAGAGAAAAGCAGCTGGGGAACATGTATTGAAACTTCCAAACCTTTTGGGATCCCCAGCAGCTTCTGAATGCTTCAGCTAAAAACAAAATGAGAAACCCTGGTCTGGGAGAGCTGGCCACTGCCCTTCCATTGTTACCACCGTTTTAATGAAACCTAAAATCTCAATTATTTACTTAAACTGTTTTCAGACAGCAGATCTGCACCTCTGCCTTTAAAACCTCTCTTCAAAACAAAAAAAACAAGAGAAAATAACCTTTTTACAGTGAAAGCATTCTCACAACTCCATCTTTAATAGAATCATCCATCAATATACAAAGGTGGATTCATTTTAGACCACCTAATCTCCCTGTATTAGCAGAGTGGAATGAATATGCTTTACATTGACTCTAAGCTTACAAATGTTGACAACTAGTTTCGATTTCAGTCATTTTACTCCTGCCACAGAATGCCTTTGTCCTTCTTCATCCAAGTCTCCACAACGTGTCAAAACTCAAGTTTTCTCGCCCTGTCACCTGTATAATTTCAAACTGAATGGCAGCAATAATAAGCTCAATCGAAACAGACTGGTATTTTTCTCCCTAAACTTCTCCAAAAACTTTAAGGGGTCACAATCAGTGATAAAGATTTGTCTCAGGTATGTTATTCGCAATTTAAATGCTGAAATATTGTAACGCCAACACCAAGCTCAAGGCCTCCTTCTTCATTGTGGAATAAATCTGTTGATGTTTCCACTGGACACTCCAACCACACGTTACATAACGGAGCACTTCTCATCTCTCCAATAGTCCTTCTGAATGGCATAGCTCATGTCTCAGCATAAAAGGATTACATACTTCTGTACATCTTAATGCTCTAACTTTACCTGCTACGCCTGGCCTATGCCAGTAAACTTTACTCTCACAGATATATGTTTTAAAAAGATCTCGCACATTCTTCTCAATCTCTCACAGAAACCAAACTTTCATTTCTGAACTCAATTATCATCAGCAGCCATTTCAGCTTCTAATCTTGCCATTGTTACTCTCTGCTCTTCCACACGAGTTCTCACGACTGCAGGAAGTCGATTGTTGAACTTTTCCAAAATAAGAATCTCTCTAAGAGTGCCATAGGTTTGTTCTGTTTTTAATACCCTTACCCACCTTTCAATCTGACATTGTTTGATCCTTTCAAACTCAATGTCCGATTATCCAGGGAACATTTTTTAGATGCTGTCGATTGGCTTCTGGCCCAAGCTCATATGGATTTCAGATGGCTTTCTTCACTACCCCATACTGGCCAGATACCGACTCCGATAGGATGCAAATGCCTATCAGCTTTGTTTGGATCATCTCAATCCACATGGTTACTGGGCACTGCATTTGTTTAGCCACTTTCTCAAATGAAATTCAAAAGGCTTCCCCATCCTTCTCATCAAATTTAGATAATGCCTGGATGTATTTAAACAGAACCCCATGAGGCCATTGGTTACAACAGGGTTGCTCAACCTCACTCTCCTCCTCATCCTGCCGACCTGCTACCTTCATCACCGCCCTCTATGTCAACTTTCCACTCTAATTGCTAACATTTTAAGTTAAAACTCTCTGCTTTTCTTCCTTTCCTCTCTTTCTTCTTCATTTCCTTTTCTTTTATTTCTACATTTCATCATAATTCAAACTGTTTCAATTCCTTCTCATGTTCAAAGTGCCTCATTTGAAATTGAATTCCAGCTATTTCCAAAGTGTCTATTGGCAGTTCTACCAAATGTAATTGCCGAGCTATAGCTGTAATTATCTCTCATTTTCTCACAGACAAAAGCAAACCCAACTCCAGTTTGTCTGTCAATTCCTACAGCTTTGCCTTCATTACCTTTTGTAAAACACCCAACTTTACTTCTTCCATACGCAGAGAACTCTTAATGACTGAAAGAATCTTTATACACAAAACACTGTTTAAACCAACCGAATTCAATATCCGCAACAAAAGACACTAACAACTACCATACACGACCTTTGTACCCAATAGTCTCCCGGTGCACTCTCCAGTGTCTGCATGAGCTTATTCTGGATTCTCTGGTTTCCTCCTATAATCCAAAGATGTGCATGTCAGGTAAGTTGGCCATGCTAAATTGCTCATAGTTTTCAGGGATGTGTGGGTTAGGTGCCTTGGTCGGGGTAAATGTGTAATAATAGGGTAAAGGAATGGTTCTGGCTAGGTTACTCCTCGGAGGGTCGGTGTGGACTTGTTGGGTCGAATGGCCTGTTTTCACACTGGAGGGATTGTAATTCTAAACCCAATATGGTATTATCGATTTAGGACCAGACAAGAGTCCCCAGTTTGTTATAGACCCACCAGACTGACTCAGACTATTTTAAGAGGGTAGCTTGGATGCCAAACCTTTCTTATTTTAAAAGTAGATGTGAAATAGGTGTTCCAAATGTGATGCTACTAGTTAAACCACTCACCATTAAGCAAAACACAACATATTTAAACACTCTAATGAAAGTCCATTCAAAATGAAGAGGAATTTAGAATAATTTAACAACTGGAAACCTTAACCGAATAATGGATACAGTATCTACTACAAATGAACTGTTCCAATATACTAACATCCCTTAAACACACCCCTTTGCGAAAAGGAACATTCAGACATACATTCTTGCATACAGTTCTCCAATCCAGGAGGAATCAGCATCAAGTCAGGTTTCAGAGAGAGTAGCAGCTGGGGATAAGTTACTAGGCCGTTGTTACTACTATTGATTAAAAACCCTAAAGGTGTCGTAAGTTATTTACTTGAGCCGTTTTCAGCATGCAGTTTGGCCTTTAAGATCTCTTACTTTTAAAAAAGGAGAAAATAACTTTTTTTTTAAAGTAAGAGCGTTGTCACACAATTTAGATGCCTGGTCCTTTACTCGAGGGGCTTCCTCGTGCTACTGATCACAAGGTCACGTGAGAGGGACACATTCAGGTACAGACCAAGTTACAAGGATGTATCTCATAACTTTTGAAACACCCCTGTCCGTGGACCATCACGTGGGACATACAGGGAAGTGAACAACAGCCTGACACACAACATTCTACTGTTTATCAGCTTCACAATGCCAGCACTCCATACACTAGGGAGCCAAAAGCAAAGGCCAGGGAAAGATACAGAGGGACAGAAAGATTCACATTAAAGACAGAAACAGGCAGCTAATTAACGGAAAAATGTTGTGGAAATATGGAGAAAAAGACAGGGCAGTGGGACTAACTGGAAAAGTGAGATCTTCGAGAGAAAACTTACAAGAATGACAACATTGAATAAAGGCATTGTCAGATCAGCTGAAATGGTTTGTTACATCAAATTCTGAAGCTACATCACAGAACACCACAAACAACATAAACTGGGACAAGATGACAGCCCAGCATGGAGAGCTGTGCAGAGCATGCTAGTGTGTTGCTCAGTAAACTGCACTAAATGCCCAGCGTAGTGAGTATTGCAAACTTTACTATCATATGCCAACCATACTCGCATCAGATTACTGCCGACAATGGGAAGATTTGCTCGGTGTGTGTGTGTTCATCAGAAACTGAAGGAGAGTGCGTGTGTATGCGCGATTGGCGTGGTTGAATGCGAAACTCATTGTTTGAGAAGGAACGCACATGGAGGAAATTATTTTAAATAAGAAAAACTGGCAGGCATTTTGTTAATCGACAGAGAGAGAACGAGAGAGGTTTCATGGACAGATGAGGTAAAGTGTTTGAGAATGTTAACATAAAGGCATTGCCAGACACAATAGCAATACACATCGGCGTGCACATGAATGACAGATGGATGGTGAGTTTGGTGTGAGGTCGAATCAGATTTGCTTCGGCAGGTTTGAAGCCGGGAGTGTCAGCAGCAGATTATTAACTTTATTAAAACGGGGTAATTCATAGCTCAAGGTTCAAACAGCAGATGGAATAAACCGGTGAGATATATTCTGGGCTGGTAAGTATTTCAAGTTCGAAATGGTCAGGGAATGGTGTCAAGAATCAGCTCATGGTCAAAGGGATCTCCCACAATTGTGACTTGTCTGCTTCAGCAGCAGATATTGGCCAGGGATGGGATGGAAACAGTGGCAGGAAGTGAGGTTTGTAACCAGAACAGTAGAGAGTGACCTCCATGCTCTTAATATGTAAATAACAAAGGCAATGATACAATAAATTGTAGTTCGCAGCTGGAACTGAGTAGATCAACATCGAGACCCATGAGTAACAATGCCAGAGCAGAGAGGGAGACAGTAAGTGAACACATTCATTGATGTAGTTATTAGTGGTCTGTGGAGTGAATATGTGGATTGAAAGTTTCAACAGGAAAATAATAGTGACAAGAAGTGTACACTATATGAAAGAGTAATATAGTCATAACCGGTGTATAGAAAAAAAGTCTATTCAGTGACACTTACCAGGAACACCAACGATAGCCAGGAAAGGATAATAAACATATCAAATAATGAGAAGAGTGTAATAGATCCTCAATGATAATGACAAGCAATAAAATGCAGA
The DNA here is from genome assembly GCF_047496795.1 of Chiloscyllium punctatum. Classification (NCBI taxonomy): domain Eukaryota; kingdom Metazoa; phylum Chordata; class Chondrichthyes; order Orectolobiformes; family Hemiscylliidae; genus Chiloscyllium; species Chiloscyllium punctatum. The sequence goes on along the minus strand of NW_027311303.1, from coordinate 7,375 downwards.
AAAATACCAAACATAATGTGATAAACTCCTGTCTATGGTTGGAACATGCTGATATAATGTTCCCAGATTCTGATACATTTTTGGAACATTCCAGTCTAATGTTCTCAGATTCTGATCTCCTTCCCCTCTGTCTAAATCGGCTGATCCCTATTAGTGCTGTGATGCTCCGATCATGTTATGGGATAACACATTGAACGGCGCACACTTATCATTTAAATATGGAAACCTTACACTGGAATAATTAGAATTCATGGAGATTGGCATTAATCAGAGTCACTGAACAAACTCTTGGAAACCGAGAAAAGGTTACGACAATGGATGAATGGTCACCGCACAACAATCAACAGACAGGAGGTTTCCCTCCCAGTTGGGGAACACTTCAGTGGTCCAGGACCTTCAACCTCGGACTTTCTGGTGACCATCCTCCAAGGCATACTTCAGGACAGGCAGCAGCGAAAGGTGGCCGAGCAGAGGCAGATAGCAAATTTTGATGCACATAGGGAGAGCCTCAACCGTGACCTTGGGTTCATGTCACATTAGAGGTGACCACCATTGCACTATACACACACACACACACACACAGGCACTCCTATACACGCACATACATACGGACACACATGTACTCAGACATGCATGCAGTCACTCACACGCACCCTTCCAGACACAGGCACTCCTGTACACACACATACATATGGACACACATATGCACAGACATGCATAGAGACACTCACACGCACCCTTACAGACACACACACTCCCACACTCACACAGTCATCCTCTCAGAGACTTAAGACACTCCACATCACTACACACACATATACATTCTCTCTCACACTCACAAACTCCCCAATCCAGACAGACACAGACACAGACACACACACACACAAACTGACAAAACCCACATGCACACATATATTTTGTGGGATGAATTTGTACTTGCAGAGTTGCATTGTAATTTGTTCAAAAACTTCGTGAATTCATATAAAACCCTGAGCTCAAAACCTGCATGGAGTCATGTAAAACTCTGTTATCTCACTTTTCAGATTAGAATCAATCGACACATCATGGCATAGACAGAGAACACAGGGGGCTAACACCTTCAACATATTGTCTAGCTAACATTCACTGTTACAGCTAACCCGAGAATGTAACATTTTATTTTTAAGAACGGTTTCGTGATTTACACAAATGATAGAAGTGAAACTATCATAGTTTTCAAACAGATGAAAAACTCAACAGACAATCAAGGTATTTTTCAATGAATAATTTCAGTTACATCACACTGTAAATTTTTGCTATAAATTCTGTTCATTAGAAGTGTGTCCTCCACTATCACCTGATGAAGGAGCGGCGCTCCGAAAGCTAGTGTGCTTCCAATTAAACCAGTTGGACTATAACCTGGTGTTGTGTGATTTTAACTTTGTACATCCCAGTCCAACACTGGCATCTCCAAATCATGAGTGAGCTAACAGATTCAATTAACCAGTTCCACACATCACTTTTCATATAACTACAAAAGAGAATATTTTCTGGGTTTGGATGGAATGGATGAGGGTTGCTGAGGGATGGATCATAAATCTTCGAATCTTTTTTTAAACTTGGATATGAGAGTATTAACAGAACACTGCGTGGGTCTATATATGTTCCACACTGTTTATGAAAGAGGCTGTTATAAAATAACTGATCGGCTGCATAAAGAAAAGTCGGGTGGGCAAGTTTCGAGATTCCTTATTGACCAGTGTGAGGCTACTCCTGGTTTTAAATGCCCTGCTACCAAATCCTTTCATAACCTTGAGACAGAGCATTGAGACTGCTGCTCAACAACAGGGCGAAGCAATTCTGTCCCTCTGGGCCTCTTACAGAGGGAGAATATAAGGCCATTCAGCCAATATTAGCCTGTTGCTACTTGAAAAGATGGTAATCTAGAATATTGGCGCATTTTGCCAACAAGGAGAAAGTGAGAACTGCAGATGCTGGAGATCAGAGCTGAAAAATGTATTGCTGGAAAAGCGCAACAGGTCAGTAAGCATCCAAGGAGCAGGAAAATCGACGTTTTATGCTTTTCCAGCAACACATTTTACAGCACATTTTGCCAAAAGAATCATTCAAAACAAAGAGATGTGTTGCTGCAGCTGTATGAGGTGTTCGTGAGAGGGCACATGGAGTACATTGTGTTGGTTGTGTTTCTGCAACTGAGAAGGGATCGACCTCCATCAGATACAGTTTAACAACTGCTCGTAATCCACGGGTTGCTGTCTCATTTAATGTCTCTGGTCTGTTACACAAGGACAGGAGAGGAGGCCATTCAGCCTTTCCAATCTATTACAGAGGGCCACGAGGAGCCCATTCAGCCTCTCGAGCCTGTTACAGAAGGGCAAGATGTGTTTCTTTAACTTTCTGTGACGCATAAATATTAGTTTTAAATTAGTTGTGGAATAGTAAAGACCTGATCTAAACGTTAAAGGTTTAACTTTGAACAAGGCCAATTTTGAAAGTGTTGGGCGAGCCCTGTGAAAGGCTAATTGGAATACCCTATTCACAGGTAAAGGGATGGTTGGAAAATGCAAGGCCATCAACACCTGGTTTCAGAGAGTCCAGAGCCAACGTGTTCCTTTTAGTGACAGGGGCAAGGCTGGTGGGTGCAGGGAGTGCTGGATGGCTAGATATATTGATGCTCTGGTCAATGTAAGGAAGGAGGCATATGTCAGGTAAACAGAGCTAAGATCAAGTAATTCCCGAGAGGTGTATAAGGGCAGCAAGTGCATCGTCAATGGCGAAATCGGGCCAGAGAAATGTAGACATGAGATGGCTTTAGAAATAGGGTTAACGAGGCATTGAAGAAATTCTACAAATCCTTTAATGGCAAAAGATTAACTAGGGAGAGAATAGGGACCCTTAAATATCAGTAAGGCAACCTATGTGTGGAACCACAGGAGATTTGAGAAATACGAAACAAAACCTTCTCCTCAGTATTTAATGAGGAGGAGATTACAAGGGCGAGAGAATGAATAAATATATAGTGATACATTGGAAAGTGTCTATATTACAAGGAGGTGTTTGACATTTTAAAACGCATAAAGGTGAACAAATCCCTTGGACCTGTTCTGTTGTATCCCAAATGGTTGTGGGAAGCTAGGAAAGAAATTGGTCAGCATTTTGCTGATGTATTTGTGTCATTGATTTCCACAGGTGAGGTGTCAAAAGAATGGAGGGCTGCTAAAATACTGTCATTATTTAAGAAAGTAAGGAAAAAAAGAAACAGTTAATCATAGATCGGTGAGCCTGACGTCAATGGTGACTAAAGTGTTGGAGGGAATTTTGTGGGAAAGGATGTGTATGCATTTAAAAAGACAAGGACTGAAGAGGGCTTTGTACATTGGAGATCACGTCTCACTGACTCGGTGTAATCTTTTGAGGAAGTAATGAAGATGATTGATGAAGGCAGGACAGTGGTTGTTGGCTTTATGGAATTCAGTAAGAAAACCAAAATGGTCTACATGGTAGACTGGTTAGCAAGGTTAGACTGGCTGGGATCCAGGGAGAATTCGCCATTTAGATCCAAAATTTTCTTGAATATTGGAGACAGGGTGTGACAGTGGACATTTGTTCATTAAATTTGGAGACATTTGACCAGTGGCGTGCCACAAAGATCAGTAGTGAGTCCACTGCATTTTGTCACTGATACAAATCATTTGCATTTGATATATGAAGTATGGTAAGTAAGATTGTAGATAATTACAAATTTGTTGGTGTAGTCGACAGTGAAGAATGATCTGTCAGACTATAATGGGACCTTGTTTCGGTGAACCGAGTGGCAGACAGCGTTTATTTTATTTCAATGTGAGGTGTTGCATTTTGGCAAGACAAATCAAGGCAAGACCTATAGGTAGGTTCCTGTGGAAATCTGAAATCAAGGAGAACTCCATGGAAATGATCGAATCTCTACAGTTAGGAAACAGGTTTTTCGGCCCATCGAGGCCACACCGACCCTCTAAACAGTATCCCACTGGACAAACACCTGCCTTATCCCTCTGAGCCTGCATTTCCCATGGCTAATACACCTCGCCTACACATCCCTGGGTACGGTGCGCAATTTAGCATTGCCAATCTACCGTTACCTGTACATACTTACACTGTCGGAGTAAAACATAGCACCCGGAGGAAACTCACGGCACACAGGGAGAATGTTCAAACTCCACACAGCCAGTCATTCAAGGTTGGAATTAAACCCAGGTCGCTGCCCTGTGAGGCAGCAAAGCTAGACTCGTGGTGCAGGTTCTCCGTTCCTTGAAAGTGCTGTCACAGGTAGATAGCGCAGTGATGAAGGCACTTGGTGATCTTGCCTTTATTGGTGCGTGCTTTGAGTCGAAGCATTTGCTTGAAATGTTAAATCTGTACTGGACATTGGTTTGGCCAAATTGTAATATTGCCTTTAATTCTGGTCTCCCTGCTGTCGGAAAGGCGTTGTCAAACTTGAAAGGGTGCAGAAGAGATGTAAAAGAATCTTGCAGGTTTTGGAGGGTCAGAGTGACAGGGAGAGTTTGAATAGGCTGGGGCTATTTTCAAGTGTTGAGGCTGAGGGGGACCTGAAAGAGGTTAATAAAATCATGAGCGGGCATAGATAAGGTAAACAGTCAATGTATGTTCCCAGGATAGACAAGTCCAAAATTAGAAGACAAAGGTTTAAGGTGAGAGGAGAAAAATTTTAAAAAGGGACACGAGGGACAACATTTTCACACAGAGACTGCTGTGCGTATGGATTCAACAGCCAAAAGAGATGGTGGAGGGAGGTACAGTTACACCATTTAAAAAGCATTTGGATGGATACATGCATGGGAAATGTGTAGAGGGAGATGGGCCAATTGCTGGCAAGGCGGACGAGATTAATTTCGGATATTTGGCGGTATGGATGACCAGACGGAACGATCATTTTCCGTGCTGTACATCTCTGAGAGTCTATTGACTCTTCAGTGTATAACACGGGAACAGGTGGAAGCTATTCAGCATCTGAGTTCTGCCAGTCGGCTTGTTTGCTCCATTACTGAGTCAAATACAAAAATATATCAGTCAGATTTTGATGAAGTTTTACAGAAATAGTAGAATGGCCTTTCATCAAGAAAAGCTGTAAAGAATGTGAAGAGGCCATTCAGTCCCTCACCTCCATTCCACAGGAGCAGTCGGTGAGCACAGAGCTATTGGTGCCTGCTACACAGGAGCAGGAGGAGGACATCTACTTTCACAAACTTGGGATCAGGAGTGAGTCATTCAACTGCTTGAAACTGGGGCACAGGGACAGTAGACAGTCACTCAACTGTTCGAGGCTGGGACACAGGAACAGAAGCCAGTCATTAAACTGCTCAAAACTTGGGCAAAGGGAAATCTGGAGGCTAGTGCGGCTCGATGATCCTGTGACGCAGGAATAGGAGGAGGTGAAGCAGTCCACACCAGTATGGGACACTGGGAGAGAAGGGAAGTTTGCTTGGAACAAACAGAAATATATGAATAAATTGCATTATTTGTCCATCCAATCCTGCCCCACCATTCACTAAGACCATGGCTGATCTGATGGTGATTCCCTCATTCCATTTTATGGAGACTGTCCTCTCTGCAGCCTCTGCTCCATTTATTGGTCATGTTGCAGACAGAGGTGCTGTAACAACAGTCAACATGACTCATCCAGACAGATGGGTCTAACCGGATGAGTCAGGATTTGAAGAGTCCAATTACAAGAATTAAAACACAAAATAAAAGCATTGCTAGATGTTTAGTTCTCTCATATTCGCAATTCAAATCACATAACCAGCCATTCCATTACATATTCAGGATGGAGCACTGTGTCGATCCGGCTAGTGTCTGCTGAGTGCAACCTCGCTATGTGCAGAGTGAAACTATGTGCAGCCCACACCAATGCTGGATCTATTATCCTGGGCTAAATGTCCAGCGTAGGGGGCTGTGCAGAACGCACTGGTTCATTCATATATAAACCCAGGCTGTTGCATTGTTCGGCAACACTGTGTTAGATCACTGCCCATTTTGGGGAAACATGTAACCAATGCTGGAAGTGACAGGATGTGCAGTTCCCATCCATTTACAGCTCCATATCTCCACTGTGCCTTGACAAGGGGTGCTGCGAATGTGAAAATCACTGCAAGAAAGAAATGTAAATGGAAACAATTTAAATAGCAATAGTTCTAATTAAGGCGCACATCACTCTAGAATTTAAAGATGAAATAGCTGAGATAATAACCAATGAGATTTTGTAAATGATGCAAACAAGTAAGAGGGGGTGGTAATGGTACAGTGGTTGCGCTATAAGCCTTCAAATAATCAATGGGAATTAGAAGAACAAATATGCAGGGAGACTGGCGAGACTTGCAGGAGCAATAGGGTTGTCATAATGGGTGATTTTAATTATCCTAACATAGACGGGACTTCCAGAGGGTTAAAAACTTAGATGGAACATAATTTGTTAAGTGTTCAGGAAAGCTTCCACAAGCAGCATGTAGAGGGTCCTACTGGGGAAGGGACAACTCGACCTACTGTTGGGAAATTGAGTAGGATAAGTGACGGAGGTAAAGTGGGGGAGCATTTTGGGAAAAGCAACCAGAGCTGTATTAATGTTAAAATAGGTATGGTGGGGACAAAATTGGTCCACAGATTAAAGTTCTAAATTGGGGCAAGGCGAATATTGTTGGAATTAGACAGGGGATTGCAGGGCTTGATTGGAGTCGAGTATTTCCAGGTAAAAGGATCCCGGGCAAGTGGGAGGGCTTCAAAAGCGAGATAGCTCGAGTTCAAGGTCTGCATGTTCCTGTGAGGGTGAAGGGAAAGTGAGGCTGAAAGGGAGAACCATGGATGACAAGAAATAATGAGGCTCTGACCTGAAAGAAAGGAGGCGTGGCTCAGGTACAGGCAGCTGGGACCAAGGGAATCTCTGGAGGTGCACGGGGGATACAGGAGTTTACTGAAGAAGGAAATCAGCAGGGCTAAAGTGGGGTATGAGATAGCCTTGGCTAAGCAGATTAGGGTGAATCCAAATTCAGTATAGTAAAGAAAAAGAACAACTGGAGAGAGATAGGACGCCTTAAAATCCAAAATGGGCATACATGTGTAAAACTTCAAGAGATGGGTAAGGTCCTCAATTTCCCCTCTGCGTTTATCATGAAGAAAGACATGAAGACTTGCGACCTTTGAGAGGTTAGTTGCGATATCTTGGCACAGTCCATATCACAGTAGAGGTGCTGTTGGACATATTAGAATGCACTAAGTCAGATAAATCTCTTGGTCCTGACCAGATATATCTAAAGGCGCTGCACTAGGCGAGAGAAGATAGTTCAGGGGCAAGGTCCCAGAAGACTGTTCAGTAGCAAATGTT